>NC_081350.1:908820-915275 GCF_029784015.1 Lycium ferocissimum
ATGATTTTAACTTCCAAAATTCCAATTTGCCCCAAATTTTTTAATTGTTCCAGCCAACAAATTCATGAACACTTTAGGTCTTAAAACAAAATCGAAGTTCAAAAATCCGACTTTGTACCTAATAGTTTTGTCCCTAACTTATCATAAGTTAAACCGGATTGTCCCAATGTACAAAATACGGATATAACACCTAAACTTGATTGCATCTCCAGAAATATGGTGACCCATATAATTTATACCGAGGTATACTAACTTCGCATATCAAGAACTCGCAACCACAGTATATATATACATGTACATACGTGTTGAGGATAACATGCAACCCGAAAAAGGCTACATAGGAAACAAAATAAAAACCCTCAAGGGCTACATAACAACTCCTACACACAATCCGCGACCTCTAGGAGTACGAGTTTAAAAAGGGAAGGACAAGGCCCCGTCTGCCCATATATACGTCAAAATGGCATCCCAAAAGGGACCTGCGCCCGAGCCAAGTGGAGCGCACCGTCCGTAGCCGAGCGAAAGACCCCCGGAGCGGATCGCTTGTCGGCACCAACCTGCGGGCATGGACGCAAGGCCCCTAAAGTGGACGCGACGAAATGATATACCAGTATGTAAGGAAAAAGGATAACTAAAACCCAACGAAAACAATAAACCGGGGGGCAAAGAATGCGAATATCTCACCGTCCTTTTCGATAGAAATGCAATATAATCAATTATATATCCCCCGACATGGTTGTGCAACAAAAATCTCACGACCGCCGGCGATGCCCGTCTCACCACCCGTGCCGGCATATCCGCTCACTTATTATACCCCGTATTTTGTACGTGGGATAATCCGAGTTAACCATGATAACTTAAGGACAAGACTTTTCCCGGATATGAGGTAGAGATTTTTAACCACGAATTTGTTTTAAGGCATAAGACGTTTTGAATTTAGTGGCATGGAATATTAAGGACAATTGGGTTAAAAGGAATTATGGAAGTTAATTAATTTCATGAAAATGGCCAGTTGGGTTTTGGATGAGGTGGATTCCCACCCATGGTTTGGCTAATTTTAATTGGTCCAAGTTATGGCTGATGGATGACGAGTATTATAAGTATGGGCAAGATGATTAATTGACCAATTTTTCATCTTCCAACCTTAGAAAATTCAGAAGTTTGGAGAACACAAGAAGAGCCATTCGGCCAAGCTTACGAGAAAGAGCAAGAAGAAAATTGATCAAATAAATAATTTCCTATAGAAATTCAACTCCTTAAAGGTAGTATAATAACGGGGAAGTGGTTTTAAGCAGCAAACCTTCATTCGCAAAGCACCAACCTAGCCAAGTGAAGGACAAATGGAAAAGGCAAGGTTCAATCTTGTTTTTATATGTTATGATGGTTTGTGCATGTTGGGGTTTGTGTAGAAATGGATGATATTCATGAAATCTTGCAAGTTGATGTTGACCCGGTGGGTGGTGTGGTATATATGTTTGTTGTGTAAGTGAAGAACTAATTGTAGTGGTATTTTGGTTTGGTGTTGTCAGGATTCTAGGATGATAATAGAAGTTTAATGATTAAATGGAAGTTGTAATTATTGTGGCTGATTTGGAAGTTAATGTGATCTTAATACGTTTCTTCATTTATGAGAATAATGTTGTTAAGTGTGGATTGTTTGAGTTCATGAGTTTGGAAGAAAGAAATCGTTGTTGTTTTTGTTTCCCCGGTTTGGGGGGATTTGGTGCATGGTGTTGGTGGGTTGTTTTGAATATGGCGGTTGTTAGGTTTGTCTTGAATCTTGTTTGAATGGTTTCGGACGGTATTTGAACGCTGGAGAAGATGTTAGATTGATTGTATGTGTTGATTTAAGTGAAGGAATGTTGAATGTGGAAAGGGTTAATAATGTTAGAAGTGTTTTGAATTGCTTGTTGATGTTGCTAGTATGGTTGTTGGTATTGTTGTTGATGATTCGCCAGTAATTCTGGTTGTAATTTATAGGGAAAACTGCCCATTTGAAATAAAGTGATGGCTTGAATGGATTCTTAAGTACCTATGACTAATGTTTGTTTTTAAATGACGCATTCGTAGATTTTGGAAAGCCGAGATTTGGGATTTGGGACATAAGGTACAGTAGACCCTTACCCTTTCTTTCTTTTTGGCATGTCTTAGTGTAAGTAAGCTATGATACGATCCGGGAGCTCTCTCTTTGGGGTCCGAGCATGTTTACGATCCTTATCCACCTCTTAGTGTTAGCATTCTTAATTGGGAGAACTATGGTCTTTATGTCTTTGATGATTGAATTCAAATGTGGTATAAAGAGTTTTGCTCCAAAAAAGGGTTTTTATGTTAGAAATGTCCTAACTTTCATAGACGAACCGATTGCTTTTGATATGCTTCGCAAATGATTCTATAACGATAAGACTTTAACTTCGGGGGGCCGGGTTGGTATGATGCATATCCGTGGGCCCCGAGACTTTTTTTGTATAGTCCTAACGACCTTTTGAAAGAACAAAAAGGCTATCATCCCGACCCCGAGTATGATTACTGGGTTATCCGGTGAGTCCCAAAAGGATTTTTATGCATATGATTTGATACGTAACTATGATTTCTAAAGTTCTATTTGATATGTACCGAGTGACATTCGAAGAAACTTGATTTGGCTATGTCCGGTTTGTAAATGATAGTTCGTTTTGATTATTCTATTGAGTCTTTGTGGATGTTTTATATTGCATATGTCTTTCACGATTCTCGCTCGTGCATTCCGTTATTTCCTTTCACCGTGTCCCGGGGCCCAGGTTATCGCGCACATGCTTATTCAAGATGGGGTTTTTCAAGTAGAGTGATATGAAGTATGATGTTTTAAGTATGATGTGTTTTCCGAAGTATGATGTGTTACGAAGTATGATGTGATACGGAAATAGATGTGTTCGGAGCATACAATATTCCCAAGTATGAGTGTCGTGGCGCCAAAGATGGAGTGGCGACCACGTTCGTCCCCGGGGTCCCATTACGGACCCCACGTGATCTATGATATGATATGTGATGACAGATGATGTGATGACATGATGATATGATGATTCATTCACCGAGTCCCTCACTAGAGGGGGGCTAGTATATAGTATATGATGATATGATGGTATGCCGATGATTATATGACCTCTTTACGAGTCCTCACTGAGGCGGACACGTTATTAGCCTATGTACGAGGTGATTATTTACTTATGTCACTCATCTATTATGGGCCGGGTATGATATATGACATTGATATGCAAGACTTGTATTTCGAAAGCATTTTGGCATTTCGATTATCATATTTGTCTTCCCTACCTCTTATGTATGATTTGTATTTCAAATGCAAGCATTTTGTATCCCCCTTATTATGCTCACTTTCGTACTCCTCTCGGTATGACCTCGTTTTCTGTATTTCGCTTTACATTTCAAGTACATATTCCGACGACCCCTTTCTTCGGGGTCGCGTTTCATGCCCGCAGGGAGGACGTCGTTCGGTGATTCTCGCCCGGGTATCTACTCTTTATTTTGGAGCGTCCCGCTTCGAGCCTATTCGTGGTACGACCTTTGTTGGTATTTATATGTATATTTAGGATACGGGCCCGTCCCCCATATGATTCGTTCACGCTTGAGGTCCGAGAAAATGTGGGGTCGGGTAATTATTGTCAAAGGTTCCGTATGGTTTGTGTTTTGGGCGTCCCTTTTTATGACGCCCACGGCAGCCTCGCTATGTATATATGTATAGTGACACTTTAGGCACGTTTACTTTTCTGTATATATAAGTTCTCGGTTGTGTTGCCCCGGACCGATTATGAATTTGACGTCTTACCTTTGATATGCTTAGTTATTAGAATGTTGATTATGGTTGAGAGTGTGTACGTGCCCATCGGGACTAGTCACGCCACGGGTTGGGACGTGACATCACCGACCGAGGGAGGCATATCTGTCCCCCGACCAAGTGGCCAGGCTAAAGAAAAAATATATATGTAATTCATACAAGATATCATGCATATGATGAAAAACACTTATACGTAACATGTCCTTCGTTCTCTATAAACTCAAGCACATAGGAAGGGGTAGGCCCCCGAAAGAATAACATAACACTCGAAAACTAAGCAACAATATGACAAGCTCTATTTTGACAAATCTCTTGTCACATGGTTCATCACGCCTCACCATAGATGAAATCATGCGAAAAGAAGGAATAGCCTTGACATACCTTTTCGGTCTCCTTAACTACCTAACGCTTGTCCTCCCAAGCTCGTATATCTATATTCAAGAAAATTCATACTATTGTTAGGCTTGTCTTCGTAAGCTTATCTTAAGCCTTCAAATTAAACCCTTAGAATCGCAAAATTCTAGCAAGATCTACCCTATATCTTTTACTCCCTCCAATCTTCAAAACAACTCCCAAAGCTCAATAAAATATCAACAATTTCATAATCAAAAGATTACATTCAAACTATACTCAATTTAATCCCAAAACTTCTTTTCATAATCAATCCATAACAACAACTTCATACAACCCCTTATACACTCGTATACGACAATTCCTTAATATCATTATTATCCCTCATAACAAGATTATGCTAAAAAATACTAATAATTATAACTCAAGTTAATTTACAACTCAAAATATCATCAAATGTATATTGAACTTTCCTCCAGTTTTCTTCTCCTCAAATCTTAACATAATTACCAACCAAACACATAAACTTGAATCTAAGATGAAATCTTATCACAAAATTCAAGAACACTTCAATTCCATGGTTACTCCGCCTTAAAAATACTCACCCAAACATCTTCAAGAAGAGGAGACAAGTGTAGACCTCACTTGGAAACCTTAACCACTTTAATATTCACTTGGATATTTGGGTTAGGCTTGGAAATATGTTGGAATATGTTTGAAGAGGTTTCTAGGGCTTTCTAAGATTTGGGGTTATGTTAAAAATGAAATTGTCACGACCCAACTCTAGGGCATGACGGGCACCCGAGCTAACCTACCGAGTAGCTCTAAACACACATCTCATAATCATTTCTAGGTGGGCTATAAGTTAGCTCATATGCATCATACTGCAAGGACATGTATCACAATATAATGGCACGTTATTATGCAATCATCAGAACCGTGCCCGTAAACATAAGCCAACAAGGCGGTCTAAATGCTATACATCAACATATGCCAACAAGGCCACGAATATCTAAATACATACATCGGTCCACGAGCCTCTATATATGGAATACAAGAATCCATAAGGACGGTTCAGACTCCCATACCCAAGTCTATGTATACAAAAGAGTAGTACTAATAAGCTCAGCTCCGGAACAATCGGAGCCTCTCGAAACTCCGCGGCAAAGCTCCTAAGGATCGTGCCCATCTACCTATCTACCGTAGACATGAATGCAGCTCCACACGAGGGACGTCCGTACGAATAATGTACCGAGTATGTAAGGCGTGAATAGCAACATACTAAGAGATAAGGAACATATCATAAGATAAGATAATCTATACATCAGATTGCCTCATAAGGAGAATATCATGCATGCTTAGCTCTCTTTAAAACAGCATCTTTCATATGCATATGACAATATTGTCTGCGGAACATGCAGCCCGATCCATACCCATATATCCCGCGTCGCATTCGTCGGGCGATATTAGAATATACCATCGATGTGGCTATGCGTATGTAACGCCGCCCTTTCCCCATATCCCATATATATATATATATATATATATATATATATATTATATATATATATATATATATATATATATATATATATATATATATATATATATAACATACATATATAGTATAAGTAGCATGCATGAGAGCCCAAATAAAGGTTGTCATTTTATCGGAGTGACGTAAGATCGGTAACATCCGATTTATGTTATGGAACAATTATCATCGTTATACCTTACCTCGAAGGAACAATTCATAAGGTGAGATCAACAATAATAATAAAATCAAAGAAATCAGGAAATAAGCTCCATAGTCTCATAATGGCATCAATTCATAAGCTTTGGAATTTCTAGAAATAGGATCATCATCATCATCCTTAAATATGCTCATCTTTAGCATTATAAAGACCTTTAGAATCTTGAACTTCTAGCCTCTAGGACATAGGGACGTTATGGAACACATATACAGGATCATAAGAAAAGAGTCATGCCTTTGGAAAGAAAGGGACAAGCCTTAACATACCTGATTGATCTCCTACTACTTAACGGTTATTCTCCCGAACTTGTAAATCTACATTAAGAGAAATTATACTACGCTTAGACTCATCGTCATAGTGTCACGACCCAACCCCGTAGGCCGTGACTAGTGCCCGAGCGGCACCCAAACACACCTATCAAACGCTATCACAAGTTATATCAAACTCATCCACATACATAACGGAAGCCGACAAGGCTATGTTTCAAATTTATATAATTTCCGAAAAATTCGGAGTTTCCT
>NC_081350.1:915375-921269 GCF_029784015.1 Lycium ferocissimum
CAACATATCAATTATTTTCCGTATTTCGTTCGTGATTATTTCCCTTTTAATACCGAAAGGACCCCCCGTCTTCAAAAGGGGGTTCAGCCAGCGTCCGGGGCCTGGCGATCCCCCCGCGGGACACCATTGGGCCCCAGTTTCTTGGACTCTTTTTTTTTGGTATATTTTTCCGATGTTTTGTACATTATTATTCGGGGACGGGGCCCCTCCCGCCCCGATTTCGCTATTCCGGGGGGCCCGGGGATATCGTGGGGGGCTTCGTACAATATATGTATAGGATATTTCGGGGGGCCCGCCCGGCCCCCCGGGGCCCCCATATGTTATATGGATATGTTATGGGGCCCTTTGTTGGTTTTTTCCGCGGGGTTTATTTTGGTTAGTAAAAAAAAGGGGAAACCCGCCAAATTTTATTAAATATTTAGTTACTTTTTTTTGGAACTTTGGTAACGGTCCCCTTTCGGCGCTAGTGCCCTAGGGGGTTGGGTCGGGACCCCCCCGAGGGGGAAAAGACCCGTTCGAGTTTACATCCGAGGAGTACATTAACGGGGAAATTGTCCGGTTTTGGGGGGGCACAGTTAGGGCGGGCATTATCCCCGTTTTTCCCTTTCCCCCAGGCAAATACATGATCTCGATGCTTATATTGGTGGGAGGGAAAAGGGATATAGCAGTTCCGCCCCCCCAAAACCCCATTTAAATGGCACCGGGGCCGGGGGTTTGTTGGGAGAGGAGAACCACGGGAAGGGGAAATCATATGGAATTTATTCGGCCCCCAATCCCGGAGGTAATCCATTTGGGTTATTGTTGATCTTAAAAAATCCCCATTTCCTCCCATCGGATTACGTTTTGGGGTTTTGCCATTTTATTTTAAAGGAGAGGGGCTTCACGATTTCCCCTATCCTTATCTCGACGAGGTCCCGGGCACAATTTCGGAGACCCTTTTGGGGGAGGTTTGGGGACCTGGGTGAGTCTCGCAAATTCCACCCTCGTCCGACGGAAAAGCCGAGCGCATATTCGAACCGGAAGATATGTTGGGGGCCTTTTTGTTTTTGAGGTAGGGGAGACCTTTTCCGCTTTAATTTGCTTCAAACACCCATCCAAAATTCGATGGCACCATAGAGGCTTTTAGGCGAAATGCAGTCCCGATTGGTTGGTTTGATGTTGGCGAGACAAGTTTTTGGGCCGATGATCCGGGGATAAAGGAAAACCCTTCGAAAGGTTTGGGGCAGTCCAAAACTTGCGAAATCGCCGTCGACATTTAGTTTGATTGGGATTGGGTATTCCCAAAAGTGTCACCTATAAAAGGTGTTATGAGATTCGACGAAAGGAAGTTCGGTCAGGATATATTGGGCCTTATCAGATTATTCGTAAAATAGGCAAGGTTACTATGAGTTAGATCTGTTGATTTAGGGCAATTACATCGTGTCCATGTTTTAATGCTTAAATGCAAATGTGGTGACCCCTCCGGAGATATTTCTGTAGATGATGTCAGGGTCACGGAAGAACTATCTTATGAAGAGCGACCTATAGCCATATTGGATCGTCGAATGAAGGTTGCGGAACAAAAATGTGAAAACCTGTTAAAAGTCTTGTCATGGAACAAAATAGGAAGAAATGACTTCAGGAAAATTTGAGAGGAGATGAAAGAAGTATCCTCACCTATTTTAGGTATCTACGGGTAATCAGAGTGCTACTTGACTATGTTGTTTGATAAATGAATTGTTGTGATAGTTGAAGAGGAAACTCCCCCAGGTGCTTATAAGATTCCGTAAGGTTAATCTAACATTCGAGGACGAATGTTCTAAAGGGGGGAGGATGTTATATCCCGCATTTTTGTACATTTCAACAATCCGAATTAACTATGGTAAGTTAGGATCAAAACCATTCCGGGATACAAAGTCGGGACTTTTGACCTTCGATTTCATTTTTAAGACCTAAATTGCTCATGTATTTGTTGGTATGGAGCAAATTAGTAAAATTTAGGACCAAAATTGGAATTATTGGAAGTTAAAAATCATGCATTTTCCTTGCTTGGCCGTGTGGTGTAGGAGTTGGCCCACCCTGATTTGTGGACAATTTTAATTGGTCCCGGCACGTGTGTGAGCCAAGGGACACATGTATGATTCACCTAGAAGCTTAAAAAGATGACTTCTAAGTCATCTATACTCATTACAACACTTAGAAAAAAAAAGAGCAAGAAGTTGAAGAACAACTCCAAGAGACTCTCGACGAAGGGAGAAAATTCAAGTTTAAAACAAGCCATCCAAAAATTATTTCCTTGATACAAATCCACTAATTTGAGGTCCCTAAGTAACGTGGAAGTGTTGTTCGGGTCATCCAACCATTCGTTGTGTCAATTGCAAACCCTAGCCTATTTGTGGAGTTGAAGAAGAAAGGTGAGATTTAATTATGTTTTATATGTTATAAATGTTGTATGCATGTTGTAGTATGCTAAAATGGATGAAAATCATGAAATAGGGTATGTTGGAAGTGGGTCGTGTGTATGGTGTGTTAGCCGTGTGAGGTGTGTGTATGTTGTGTTGTGTTGTGTTGAGGTGATAAATTGATCTTATGTAGCATGTTCAATTGTTGTAGTGTGTAGAACGGATGAGAATCACTAATATATGCATGTGTGGTGATAGCCGAATGTGGGTCATATTATATGACAAAGAACGCATTAATATCGCTTAATGTTTTAGTCGTCGTCGTTATGAATTCTATGTTGCAAAATGAAAGCGTAATGACTCAAGATTGATGTTGTAATTGTATGGGCTGATTTGGAGAATCATGTGTATTTAATGTAATTTGTATATTGATGAGAATAGCATTGTTAGAATGTGAATTGTTGGTGCAAATCATGATTTGGAAATGAGGAGTGTGTTATAGTGAGGTTCTCGGGTTTGGGGACTGTTTTCGGGTAAATTGGAGCAATTGTTGGATTGTTGGAAATATTGTATGAATTGTTTAAGATGATCTTGAATGTTGTTGGTATGGGTTCGGGTTAGTAATTGAATGTATAAGCGGTGATGTTGGCTTGAAGGTAAGTAGTTGAATTGAGTATTATGAATGTTGTTGAATGATGTAAAAGAGAGTATTTAATGTTATATTGCCTTTCGGATTGATTATTGATGTTGCTAGGTTGGTTGTTGTTGTTGTTGTTGTTGTTGATTTGGCCGAGTTAAATTCTCGGGGTTGGCCTATTTACAGGGAAAATGCTTACAAATTTACGTAAATTTAGTGCTAGTTTGGAATTAAATGCCCAAATGCCTATAGCTAATGTTTGGCACATTATGACTTGTTTGTAGACCTTGGGCAGCCCAAGACGTAGGTTGGAATTAGCTTGAGTTTGGCTAGCGTTGAGTGCGTGCGAGGTATGTAAAGCTCAATCCTTTCTTCTTTTGGCATGCCTTAGTTACAAGTAGGCTATGACACGAGCCTCGAGGAAATTCGATTCTCGCAATCCGAGCATGTTTATGACTCTTATTCGTTTCTTGGAATTCGTATGTTGATATGATGAAATATTGGCCTTTATGTCTTTGAAATATTTGATTTTCAACTTTTGCATAAAAAGTTTGGCTTTTAAAGAGTTAAAGTAACTACGAACGCCGTATCTTTCACGAAAGCTCGGATTGCCTCGATATGCTCGTAGGTGATTGTATGGTGTATGGTGAGTACGTTTTTCATAGGCGGGCCCGACTCGTGTCGACACCCGTCCGTGGGTCCCGCGACTCTTCTTTTGTAATCCTGACGACTTTTGAAAGAATTTGATTTGGTTATTATTCCGATTTCTACGTATGGTCATTTTACTTATCATTTGAGTCTATGATAATGATTTTATGCATATGGTTACTCACGACTCCGTTCGTGCATTACATATCTTTACGTAGAGTCCGGGCCGGTTACGTTGTCGTGCGCACTTTGTTATACTCGGTGTTATGCTTGTGTTTGTGGTTCACGGGCCCCTCGCTCGAGGGGGGGTTCCGCTTATATTTGGTGTTATGTTGTGTATGGCGTTATCTTGTGTTATGATGTGTGACGGGGATACGGAGATTTGAAACCTTCTGGTGTTATGCTGTGTTATGGCGCCATCGACGGGCGGGCGACCATATTTCCTGAGCCCTATGCATGATTTGTATTTTGAAAGTAAACATTTTGATATTTTGGAAATACATTTACTTTCTGTACTTCTGTTCGAGTATGATTCAGATTTGTTTACTATACCTTCTGCTTTGCATACTCAGTACATATTTCGTACTGACCCCCTTTCTTCGGGGGCTGCGTTTCATGCCGCGGTACGGACGCACGGTTGGTGATCCACCGAGTTTAGGACACCCTCTTACTGTTTGTTTGAGTGCTCCTCTTATTCGGAGCCTACATTTTGGTATATATTCGTTATTTGCATTTGTATATATTTGTTCGAGGGGTACGGCGGGGCCTGTCGCCATATGATTCGGTTGTCTGTTTAGAGGTACGTAGACGTGTATGTGGGTTATGCCCGTTACGTATGCAGTTGTGTTTGTATGTTATATGTTAAGGCGATCCCGTTCGCCGGGCAGCGACCTCGTCGGCTTGCATTTGTATATATTTTGGGCCGTTGCGCCATTTGATAGCCTTCTTAGGCTTCGATATATATATGGTTGTGTTTGAGATTTTTCGAGACGATTTGATATAATACGAGACAGCATTTGATATTTGCGTCAATATAAGCCATGTATTTGTGATTCGGATTTGTGAATGTGTGTGGGTGCCCAGATCGGGCACTAGTCAAGGCCTACGGGGTTGGGTCGTGACAAACTGTCTCCTCAGTTTTTCTTGCCTTTGGCCGGTATCTCCACAAAATACTTCCTGGAGTATTCTGATGTTGAAAGTAAAGTCTTGGGATGTGAGGAACAAATTTTTGTCTTGTATCCCAAGTGAATTCCCCCAGTCTCTGAGAATTTCGGAGAACCTTGAAGTGAATTCTGACAGGATCATGTACTTTTCCCGTTCTACAAGATTTTTTGTCACCATCCAAGTGAAGAAATCTTAGATCCTTTTGGGCCATTTTGATACTTTGATATCATCCAGACTGAAAGTATGGAATCCAGTCCCAACGAATTTTGCGGTCATCGGTTCGGCCTCCTTTGCGGAATTGGCTCGTAGTCATCCCATCACGATCATCATCTACTTCAGAGATTTTTGGTTCTCTGGGTTGATTCATGAATATTGGTGGGTTATTTTTAGAACCCGTATTTCATGCATTGGAACAATCTGGATTAATTATGATAAGTTAAGGACAAAACTATTTTGGGATACAAAGTCGGGATTTTTGACCTTCGATTTTATTTGTGATATAGTGCATGAATTTGTTGGTATGGAACAATTAAGAAAATTTGGGATCAAAAGTGATAAAATTGGAAGTTGAAAAATCACCCATTTTCCATGTGTGGCCGTGTAAGTGTGGGAGTTGGCCCACACAAATTGTGGACAATTTTAATTGGTCCAACACTTGTGTGGAGCCAAGGGACCCTTGACTAAGTCTTGCATTAGTTAAAAGATGACCAACTACTCATTCTCATCTCATTTTAACAACTTAGACAAAAAAAAAAAGAGCAAGAAGTGAAGAGACGGAGGCTACGGGCTTGTCCCCAAAAATCAAGTCCCGTTTCAAGCCACCAAAGTATTTTGTTGATGCTAACCCTTTTTTGAGGTCCTAAGTAGCGTGGAAGTGTCGTTGGAGCGATCGAAGCCCACTAGTCGTCGTCTTTGGAAACCCTAGCCTCTTGTGGAATTGAAGAGAAAGGGTAAGAATTGATTATGTTTCATGTGTTGTAGAGGGTTTTGATGTTGTAGTATGTTAAAAAGAAGGAAATTCATGAAATATGGCATGTTAAATGGGGGGGGTGAATGTAGGTTGG
>NC_081350.1:921369-1006660 GCF_029784015.1 Lycium ferocissimum
TTATTATTCATGTCTTGCTACTCGGTACTTGCTCGTCGGCCCCTCTTCTTCGGGGCCGTTCATGCCGCGGTACACCCGGACGGATCGAAGTTAATGTAAAAGATGTTCCGGCGAAGTTGGCAAGCCCCATTCGGCCGAGTGAGCGAGTGGGAGTATACGTCCCGGGGAGTCCGATTACGTTAGAGACTTTGCGAGCCAGTCGTGGGTTTGGGAGTGGGTTTTATATTATAACACTAGTTTGTCGTTACATATTTTATGTGATTTAAAGGCAATAAATGAATGTTTTGGTAGTCATTATATGTACTTGATCTAGAGGTTCAAAAAAAAAATTTAGTACGTAGTAAGAGTGGGTAGGTTCGCCGGCCCCGGGTTCGGGGTCGGGTGCCCATCACACCTTGATCAAGATCGGGGTGTGACATGCGCAGGGAAGAGACCACGAGTTTGTCATCATCAAAAGGGGGAATATGTTGGCCGCTAGACTAATGCATAGATGAGTTTTAATGATTGACAAATGGGCAAATAATAAGTGATACCATGAAAAGAAAAACCCAGGTCTAGATACAAGAAAGAATGCACAAGAATAGTGAATAAAGCTATGACATCTAGATGAATAGGTAGAAGTTCCAAACACAAGATGAGCAAGAATGCGGTATATATTGAACAAGTCTAAAAACGATCCAGAGGCAGTTGCAAGTAATGAAACAATGAATGGTTCCAGACATATTCCATCAGATATAAACAAGCACAGTCCAAAAGGAGATAATGGAGTGACCGAGCCTACAGAGATGTTCAGTATGTAGCATAAATGATTCAATGAATAGGACAACTGAACAAGGCGCGCAAGGGAGAGAAGATGGAGATGATGCCCCATCAAAGGTACGATTCGTTGAAGAAGAATGAACAAAAGGGCATCAGGTCATTGGTTGAAGACCGAGAGTAGAGGTGGGAAATGACTCGGGCTCGAAGACAATGTTCGAAGGAAGAAATTTTTCACTAAAGGGTTGCGAGACAAAGCATGTGAATCGGTTTAACGGGAAAAACTAGGGGCGCAAACAAGTTCCATCAGAAAGCAAGAACAAAATCATAAATCAAAGAGTGAGTCAAGATTGAAGGCATGATTTATTCCAGCAATGAATAAAGGCATGTGATGAAGAAAGACATAGAGCTACACATGATCAATGAAACAAGTTTGTCAACATGTTCCATCATCTATACCATATGCAGGCTTTTGAAGAAGTCATAAGTATGAACGTGAAAAGGATGATGAAATAGGTTTGAGAACATGTTCTATCTCAGACAGTGCAAAGATTCAGAGGTAGATGCACCAAGTGGATGAAACAGGTTCGTGAACATGTTCCAGGGCAAGTCCTACAATAACTAGGATTTGTAGAATTATAGAAAGAACTTGGCGGTCAAGTATGAAAGATTCCTTGCCATAATTGTCGATATTAGTGACCTTCTACAAGGAAAAGAAGTCAGATCAACAAGGCAGAATCA
Organism: Lycium ferocissimum; assembly: GCF_029784015.1. Lineage (NCBI taxonomy): Eukaryota > Viridiplantae > Streptophyta > Magnoliopsida > Solanales > Solanaceae > Lycium > Lycium ferocissimum. The sequence goes on from NC_081350.1 coordinate 922,867, forward strand.
AGTACAACAAAAAATCTTATACGTGTTATTGTTCAACAAAGAAAGTTTGTCAGCAAACTGGAGCTACAAAGTTATAAATACAAAAGTCTTTCCGAGAAAAGTTTACGCACCCGCGGAGAGAGATCAAAATATTATCTTTGTCGGAAGATAATCATTATGGCCAAGAGAAGTGGGGTTGCATCCTATTACCTGAAGAAGGATCGATGGAGCTGTTTTCTTGAATAATGTTTTCCCGATTCTGATCTAGATTTTTGTATTAGGTTTGGTCTATCGAGTTGTATCACACCTCCCCCGTATGAAAGGAAGCATAAATGTAGATACAAACTATTTTAGCTTCAGAGATTAGAGTCTAGCTTAAGAATAGCTTGCTAGTCATGGTTGGTAGCAAAGTGGTAGTTAGGATTAGGTTACGAGTTTGGAACTAAGTTGCGGTTGGCTCGGTTAATAGTGAAGTTTGGTAAATCCTGGGTTTGTAGGTCGTGGTTTTTAATAAGCATATATCCCTTTACTTAGCTACAATTTGTTATTCCGCAAAGAGGCTAGCACGGAACAGTACGGTAACATGTTCCATCCTTGGGCGAAAATTGGTTATGCATAGGATAAATGAGTCGTCACAACCCTAAGATTGGTATGCTTCATGACTTTATGACTTGTATGCTAAAATGATAACATGATAATACTTAAGCTCAAGTCAAAGCTATAAGTATGTAACATGTACGTAATTACCAAAGATTAATTGTGCTAAAACGTTTGCAAGTAAAATCCTATGTATTTATAAGTGCTGTAACTTGAGTTGAGTCTGGCTTGAAGATAGGCTTTATTTAGTCGAGGATTTAGGGAAGCAAGGGTACATTTGTTGTAGTTAGGATTAGGTTGCGAGTTTGTAACTTAATTTTCAGTTAGCTTTCCGGTGTAGTGAAGTTTGGGGTAAATCCTATGGGTTTGTAGGTCATGGTTTTTTATCACCTTGTGTCCTTTGCTGCTTCCACAATTTGTTATTAAGCAAGAAGGCCTTATGAGCAGTACGGTAACATGTTTTCCATCCTTCGGCGAGTGGTTATGCATAGGATAGGAAGTAGGTCGTGCAACCTAACAAGATTAAGCTAATATATGACTTTATATTATGCTAAAATGATAACATGATAATACTTAAGCTCGAAGTCAAAGCTATAAGTATGTACGTGTACGTATTGATGCAGATTGAATTGTGCTAAAAACGTTTACACGTAAAAATCCTGTATGTATTTTATAAGTGCTATAACTTCAGGATTAGAGTCTAGCTTGAAGATAGCTTGCTATTGGTCGAGGAGTTTGGAAGCAAGGATTTTGTAGTTGGGATTAGGTTGCGAGTTTGGCTTAATTTGCGGTGCTCAGTTAGCAAGTAAAAGTTTTAGGGGTAAATCTACGAGGTTTGTCAATCCACCGGAAGGCCAATATTATTATCGGTGGTGGAAAAGCGCAAATGGAAAGTCACACAGCGGAGAGATTATGAATTATGGGATAAATTTGATTAAAGGACCTATGTATCCTACAAAGAAAAAATAAGATGGGACAAAAGTGAAAAGAAAAGTGAGTACATGAAAGTAATTACGTAATTCTTGAGAAAGTCAAGGACAAGAACGCTCTAATTTGTGGACTTGGTCACGAAGAACATAATAGAATCTCTATATGCACAACAATGACAAACAAAAATCGCGAGATGCAACATTGCTCATGAAGGAGTAAGGAAGTTCGGGAATCACGATGCTCTCTTATTGATTTTGAAAACATCACGGATGAAGCCGTTCGCTCGACCACACTTCCATTGTGGATAGTGGCCTCAACGGATAAGTTATCTCCACTAAGGACTCGGTAGGCAAAATATCTCCAGCGAGGACTCGGTAGACAAAATGTGAGAACTACGCAGAGAATTCAAAATGAAAGTTACGACGATCGGGGAGGTAAAGAAGACATAGAAGATGTCTTTAGATGAATTAGTAAACCTAAATACATACGAATGGATATGGAGAATGGAAAAACTAAGGTCAAAGAGATCAAGAAGGTCTTTAGCACTTAAAACCACTAATATAGAAGACGAAGAGGATATGGCCTTGATCACCAGAAATTTCGGAAAATTCCTCGAGAAGGAAAATCGGTTAGGTAAAAACTGCGAAAAAGGAGTTTTGAAGAGGAAAAGGCTGGGAGATACTTTAAGTGTGATAAAATTGATCACATGATCAAAGGCCCTTGGTATGCGAAGAGTGAGTGGACAAGAAAGGATGATCCATCCAAGGATGAAGGAAAAGATACAATCATGGGTGCCAAAAACAAGCGTGCTTAGGTTTTGAAACTTGACCCCTAATTATTTTGTGGAAAATAGAGCGAGAAGAGCAAGCTATGTGTGAATAGTGCTTGCTCAATAAATAAAGGAGGAAGACGATTATTAACTACGCTAACTCTCAAGATAGATGGAAAACGGTTACGTAAAAGGTTATCAAAATGAGAAAGACAATCGAACGGGGAACGTGCAAACAGGTTCGAGAAACCTATTCCTTGTATTCGAGACAAAAGGCAGTTAACGAGGACGAAGTGTCTCTCCGGAGGATTAAAAAACTAAAAGGCGAAAGCAAATTGGAAAGGCCCATTCAGAGTTTGAGAAGCATGTGGTTAGTGCATCTATACTACATTAAAGAAGATTCAGCTGGCGTACAAAGGAAAAATTATGTGGGATTAGGGATGATTAAAAACACACATGTATCCACTTAACATTAGCTAGGAAGGTTATCTCGAGCCCATGGTACACAATGTAATGAAAATATTTTACTCGATCTTGTACATTAAATTGCCAAATCCTATACAAGGTAGGTTAATGATCTTGAAAAAGTCTCGCTTGTAGTATCGCGAATCTGAGCCTAAATTAAAAGATTACGAATATACTTTAGGTATGTTTCTTTTTCCGACGGAGTTAATTATATACTCGGATCATGGAACAAATTAGACAACTTTGTTTACTACATGATCATGTCATGCACCTTAAGTATACTTTAAAAAAGAAAAAAAGGAAGTAAATATGATTACAAAAATCTTGAAGAAGCCATAACTTTCAAATATTACTCTTCCCAAAGATGATAGGCTACCCTTCTTACCTCTACATAAATACGACACTTAACTTGTTCTTACCTCCACTAAATTCGTCTCTCACATCTCGAAAAAAATACCAGATTAGATTCTGCCAGTATGATGCGGTCTCTCGTCTTAACAATGCTACTAATGTCAAAAAACTCACCTTATCTTACAGACACGACCCATCTTTCCCGGATAATACGATGATTTACTAGCGAAAAAAACAGTAGGGAAGAAAATTGGGTGGAACTCATAAACAAGGGGGAATATGTTAAAATCCCAAAACGGGGGATAGAATGGAGGAAGTCAATGGTGAAGCTCGTCCAAGGATTCATGTAGTTATTACATGATGGGAAATATGGAGATATAATGGTTCATGGAGAAATAAGGAAGGAAGAAACGGAGAAAGAACTTGCCATCTGGGAAAGAAGAGCGGTCTAGATCTTGGTCCTGCGTAGGCGAAACCAAATGGAAAGGTCAGATTTGGATCTTATTAGAGAAAAAAAAGGAGTGAAGACCTTGCATATCCGCATGTTCTATACAAGAAGATGCATGTGGCAATAATCTGAAGTGATTGACCAATCAGCATGGAGAACAAGTTAAAAACAATTAAAGGAGAAAACAAGAAAGATATATGCTTAAGCAAACAATAGTAGCCCGGCCTTTGATAGCTAGAACTCCGTAGGATTAGTCTTTCCCTAAATATAGCCTTATAAAATTTTTAAGTTCCTATGATGTATTGTATATGGTTGTAACCAAGGGACTATAGGTATACTTATTAATATAAAAAAAACTATTGCATATCTTTTGATTTATTTTCATGTATATGACATGAATGTTTCTTTCTCCAAGGAAACAGTGGAAATGTTATTAACTATGTGTATATGATAGCCCCGGTGACCATGAGTTGAATCTTTTCAAAAATTACCTAACCATAATGCAGGATTAACTTTTTAATGATGCCAAAGGGAAGATTATTTGTGCTAACGACTTTATCATATGTACGCAAACATGATAACATGATAATTCTTAGGTTAGTCGGCATGAGTGTTTAGACAGTTGAAACATGGTACTGGTATAATTGTAGTTATTTATATAATCTAATATATAGTTTAACCAAGGGACTAAGTACTTGTCAACTTTAAAAAAAAAACTATTACATATCTTGCAAGTTGTGCCTAAACTATATGACATGAATGTTTTCTTTAAAACAAAAAACAAGTAAATATTCTTAACTATGTGTATGCAATAGCCCAGTGGCACGGGTTAGATCTTGCTAAAAATTACTAACCATAATAAAGTGCTTTAATGATGCTAAAAAGGGGAAGAATTATCTTGTCTTAACGCTTTATCATATGTACGAAAACATGATAACATGATAATTCTCGAGTTAAATATCGAAAGCGCAAGTGTTTGGAATAGGTTGAAACTGTGCTTACGAACGGACAAACCTAGGATTTATACCATCATCAAAAAGAGAAATTTGTTAGCATACGAAAACTAGACTAATGCGTATATGCGTTTTGATTGACAAATGGGCAAACAATGAGTATTACCATGAAGGAGCAAAACTAGAGTATAAATACAAATAAGAATGCATAAGAATGATTGAATAATTTTGTGACACACAGATGAATAGACGAAGATCCAACCACAAGAGAGAATAGTTGTATGAATGAGCAAGAATGTAGTGCGTAGTGAGATCAAAAACTTGATCACGAAACGATTCTGAAATGTACACATAGATGAGTTCTGAGACATGTTCCATCGAATCTGACCAAGCACGGAGTCAAAAGGAGGAATAGAAGTATTGACCTATAGAGGTAATTTCAATGTCTGTATAAATGATTACGTGAATAGAAAAGGCGAACAAGGCGGTAAAAAAGGAGAGAAGATGGAGATGATGACTTAGTCAAAGGTACATTTCGGATGAATAAACGAGAACAAGTACAGCGTACATGCAAAGGTTATAAAGTACGGTAGCGAGATAATGAAGAAGAATGGTCACGAGTCATCGAGTCGTTAGTTTATTTTGCGTAAGTTTTATACGTGAGGTCGGCCCAGAGTGCTAGTCATTAAATTATGGACGATGGAGTTACTTCCAAAGATATGGGGTTATATGTACTTAACTTGTTGCACTGATTATTAGGGGCAATTTTGTCCAACTTAGAGAAGGATATCTTTTGGTATATGAGTAGTTTTGGAACAAAGCAGAAGCCTAAAAATAGAGCTACGCCAAGTCTATTTTAGCATAACAAACCGTGGATGGATGGGACATCGGGATCAAGCATTATGATCATTTGAAAATAGGCTAACGGAAAAGCGGGGATTAACACTACGAACGCGCCTGGGGGAGTGAGCGCGAGCACGGAGGAGCCGGGGGACAGCTCGGTGCAAAATGCGCCGCAGAGTGGCGCGAATGCATTGTGGCAGGTAATTTTTAGGTCGGTTTGGGCGGGAATCCTGAACGTTTATAAAGGGAGCTCTCTGGTACCATCCAAGCCTCAAGCCCACTCCAGAATTTTGTAAACTTTCCTCCAACTTCCCCGTACATCAAATTTTAGCAAGTAGAAGTTTAATCTCCGGGAATTCGAGGTTAGATGGTATAGTTGCGGTTATAATATCGTATTGCGGTGAATCTTGTTGGGGTGGGAGTGAATGCGAAATCTGATTCTAGCGGGAATTATGGTATGCATCTTCATTTGTGTGGCATTTTTTAGGTTTGAGTATAGAGATCAAGTTATTAAATTATGTTCATCGTTGTTGGTTGAGGGTGGATAAACATCGTGTGGGATGTTTTATAGATTATTTTAGTATTGAGGATGATGTTATTGGTGTTGTTGTTGTTGTTGTTGTGTTGGTTGTTGGAATTATGATTTCGGGCTAGGGATATATAGGGGAGATCTTTTAGAATTTTTGCGTATTCTAAAGGAGTTTGGTTTAAAGACTTGAGATAGGCATATGACGATGAGTCTAACGGTAGTATAATTTCTCTTAAATGTAGATTTACAAGTTCGGGAGAATAAGCGTTAAGCAGTAGGAGATCAATCAGGTATGTTAAGGCTTGTCCCTTTCTTTCCAAAGGCATGACTCTTTTCTTATGATCCTGTATATGTGTTCCATAACGTCCCTATGTCCCAGAAGCAAGAAGTTCATGATTCTTAAGGTTTTTATAATGCTAAAGATGAGTATATTTAAGGATGATGATGATGATTCTATTTCTAGAAATTCCAAAGCTTATGAATTGATGCCATTATGAGACTATGGAGCTTATTTCCTGATTTCTTTGATTTTATTATTATTGTTGATCTCACCGTATGAATTATTCCTTCGAAGTGAGGTATAACGATGATGATTGTTCCATAACTTAATCGGAGGTTACCGACCTTACGTGACTCCAATAAAATGACAACCTTTATTTGGGCTCTCATGCATGCTACTTATATTATATGTATATTATATATGTATACATATATATATATATATATATATATATATATATATATATATATATGGGATATGGGGAAAAGGCGAGGCGTTATATATGCATAGCCACTTGATCAGTTGGTATACTTTGATATCGTCCCGGACGCGGGATATATGGGTATGGATCGGGGTGCACGTTCCACAGCAATATAATATATTTATGGATTGGGCTGCACGTTCCGCAGCAATACTGTCATATGCATATGAAAGGTGTTGTTTTAAAGAGAGCTAAGCATGCATGATATTCGCCTTATGAGGTAATCAGATGTACAAATTATCTTATCTTATGATTGTTCCTTATCTCTTATTATGTTGTTATTCATGCCTTACATACTCAGTTAATTATTCGTACTGACGTCCCTTCGTATGGACGCTGCGTTCATGTTCGCAGTTAGATAGGTAGACGGACCTGATCCGTAGGAGCTTTGCCAGCGGAGTTTCAAAGAGGCTCCAATTGTTCCGGAGCTATAGCTTATTGGCACTACTCTTTTGTATACATAGACTTGGGTATGGCAGAGTCTTGCCCCATCCTTTTGGATTCTTGTATTCCATATATAGAGGCTCGTGGATTGATGTATGTATTTAGATATTATGTGGCCTTGTTGGTATATGTTGATGTATAGCATTTAGACCGCCTTGTTGGCTTATGTTTACGGGCACGGTTGCTGATGATTGCATAATAACGTGCCATTATATTGTGATACATGTCCTTGCAGAGTATGATGCATATGAGCTAACTTATGGCCCACCTAGAAATGATTATGAGATTTATGTTTAGAGCTACTCGGTAGGTTAGCTCCAGGTGCCCGTCATGGCCCTCTAGTTGGGTCGTGACAAAAGTGATATCAGAGCAGTTCATCCTAGGGCGTGTCTACGAGCCATGTCCGGTAGAGTCCTATTTATGGGTGTGAAGTGTGCCACACTTATAAACGGGAAGCTGCAGGGCATTTTAGGAATAATTGACCTTCTTTCTTCTCTTAGATCGTGCGATAGAGCTATGTTATCAGGACCCTTTTTTCCTAATCGTGTGTTATGATTTTAGCAATGCCTATGAATAGGAAAGCTACAGCGGCCCAGCAGAGTAAGACGGTGGCCGGAAGGACTTAACGGGAGCCACCAGTAGAGGTAGAAGAGGGTGAGTCGCATAACGAGGTTCCATCTCGACGCCTCTCCCACTCCACCCTTACTAGAGGAGCGTGAAGGGGAGCTGCCGAGGCTTCTTAGTACCCCCCCAATCCTCCTCGTGCCTCGAAATACGACGACCAAAGCTATTGCGCTCGGTTGGTTAGCCGGCCGTGCTCGCCAAGGTGCGGGCCAAGGTGATAGAGCAGTTAGTGCACTAGCCCGCAATTTTATTAGTCTGAATCCTCTAGAATTTTACGGGTCAAAGCCAGATGAAGACCCGCAGGGGTTTATAAATGAGATGCTGTAGATGCTATGAATAATACATGCTTCTGATACTGAGTCGGTTGAATTGCTTCTTATAGACTGTGGGATGTGGCCGTCCACTGGTACAACACTTGGATTTCTTCACGAGGGGCAAATGTACCTCCCCCAGTATGGCAGGAGTTCGTGGATGCCTTCCTCCGACATTATCTTCAATCGGAAGTTTGACGGGTCCGAGCCTACAAGTTCTTAAATCTCAGGCAAGGGAATATGAGTGCTCGAGAATATAGTCTCCGCTTTAATTCTTTGGCTAGCTATGCCTCAGCCATGGTAGCTGACATGGGGGACCATGTACATCGGTTCGTGAGCGGGTTAGAACCTAGGACGTAGCTTTGGCTAAAGTCTAATGGAGAAACAATAACAAAGAGGAAATGACTTCGGAAGCTGAGGAGGATATGAAGTCCAAGTACCCGCATCTATTTCCACCTCCAGAAGAGCTTCAGACAAAGACACCAACATCCTCAGGTATGTGATGCTTTTTTAAATAACTTCTTGGTCGTACGGGTTCTAACAATACTTCCACGCTACTTAGGGACCTCAAATTAGTGGATTTGTATCAAGGAAATAATTTTTGGATGGCTTGTTTTAAACTTGAATTTTCTCCCTCTTGGCCGAGAGCCTTGGAGTTGTTCTTCAACTTCTTGCTCTTTTTTTTTCTAAGTGTTGTAAATGAGTATAGATGACTTAGAAGTCATCTTTTAAGCTTCTAGGTGAATCATACATGTGTCCCTTGGCCCACACATGTGTTGGACCAATTAAAATTGTCCACAAATTGTGTGGGCCAACTCCCACACCACACGGCCAAGCAAGGAAAAATGCATGATTTTCAACTTCCAATAATTCCAATTTTGGTCCCAAATTTTCCTAATTGTTCCATACCAACAAATACATGAGCAATTTAGGTCTTAAAAATGAAATCGAAGGTTAAAAGTCCCGACTTTGTATCCCGAAATAGTTTTGACCCTAACTTACCATAGTTAATCCGGATTGTTCCAATGTACAAAAATGCGGGATATAACATCCTCCCCCCCTTTAGAACATTCGTCCTCGAATGTTAGATTAACCTTACGGGATCTTATAAGCACCTGGGGGAGTTTCCTCTTCAACTATCACAACAATTCATTTATCAAACAACATAGTCAAGTAAAGAATTTGGATTGCCTGTAGGTACCGGAAATAGGTGAGGATACTTCTTCTTCATCTCCTCCTCAGCTTCCCAGGTCATTTCTTCCCGATTTTTGTTCCGCCATAGCACTTTAACAGAAGCCACATTTTTGTTCCGCAACCTTCTTACCTGACGATCCAATATGGCTATAGGTCGCTTTCATAAGATAGCTCCTTCCGTGACTGGATATCATCTACGAAATATTCGGAGGGGTCACCAATACATTTACGAAGCATAGAAACATGGAATACCGGATGTATTGCTCCCAAATCATTGCACTCTAACTCATAGGCAACCTTGCCTATTTTATGAATAATCCGATAAGGCCCAATATATCTCGGTGACCGAGCTTCTTTCTTCGAATCTCATAACACCTTTCGTAGGTGACACTTTCAGAATACCCAATCACCAATCCGAAACTCCAAATGTCGACGGCGATTATCCGCATATGATTTCGTCGACTCCGGGTCGCTAATAACCTTTCCCGAATCGGTTTCACTTTATCGACGACGGGATCACACGGGCCAATCAACTTAGTCTCGCCAACATCAAACCAACCAATCGGTGACCTGCATTTCCAGCCATAAAGTGCCTCATATGGTGCCATCTGAATACTGGAGTGGTAGCTGTTATTGTAAGCAAATTCAGCAAGCGGTAAATGGTCATCCCAGCTACCTCTGAAATCAATAACACAGGCCCGTAACATATCTTCCAGTGTCTGAATAGTGTGCTCGGCTTTGTCCGTCGACCGAGGATGGAATGTCAGACCGAGACTCACCTGGGTCCCCAATCCTTCCTGAAAGGATCTCTAGAAATTAGCTGTGAACTGGGCACCTCTGTCCGAGATAATAGATATGGGAACTCCGTGAAGTCTCACAATCTCCTTAATATACAACCTGGCATAATCCTCAGCTGAATACGTAGTCCGGGACCGGGAGAAATGGGCCGATTTTGTCAGCCGATCAACAATAACCCAAATGGAATCATACCTCCGTGGAGTGCGACGTATGCCTGTAATAAAGTCCATATTAATGATTTCCCACTTCCACGACGGTATCTCCATCTCCTGCAATAATCCACCGGGCTTCTGGTGCTCAATCTTAACCTGCTGGCAATTCGGGCACTAAGCGACGAACTCTGCTATATCCCTTTTCATACCATCCCACCAATATAAGCATCTGAGATCATGATACATCTTCGTCGACCCTGGGTGAACAGAATAACGGGCATAATGTGCCTCGCCCATAACCTGTCGCCGCAGCCCTGCAACATCGGGTACACACAATCTGCCCCTGTGTAATAGTACTCCATCAGATGTAAGCTCGAACGGGGTCTTTTCCTTCTCAAGGGCTGTATCTCTGCACTGTGCCAGAATAGGATCCTCATACTGACGCCGCTTAATCTCTTCTGTAATAGAGGATTCGGAATACCTCGAACGTAAACCCCAATATCTCCAGAAATCGGCCAAACGAACTCCAAGACTAGCCAACCGACGGATCTCGCGAACTATTTCTTTGCTCTCCGATGGCATGTCCGCTAGGCGCCCATGTACTTACGGTAAGTGCATCCGCAACAACATTATCTTTCCCCGATGGTATAGAATATCAACATCATAATCTTTCAACAACTCTAACCACCTCCTCTCGCCGCAAGTTCGGCTCCTTTTGTTTAAAGATGTCTTTGAGGCTCTTATGATCTGTATAAATATCAACGTGAACACCATATAAATAATTTCTCCACATCTTCAAAGCATGAATCACCACGGCTAGCTCCAAATCGTGAGTCGGATAATTTTTCTCGTGCTTTCTGAGCTGCCGGGAAGCATAAGCTATAACTCTACCGTGCTGCATCAACACACACCCCAAACCAATACCAGAGGCATCACAATAAATCACATAGCCGTCCGGTCCCTCAGGAAGAGTCGGATCGGAGCCGTAGTCAACTTCTCTTTCGGAAGAATCGAAGCTACGCTCGCAAGCATCGGTCCACTGGAACTTAGCTGCCTTCTGAGTCAGCCTTGTTAAAGGCGCTGAAATCAGAAGCAAATTTCTCTACGAATCTCTCGTAATAACCGGCCAACCCCGCAGCTACGCACCTCGGTCGGCGTCGTAGGTCTAGGCCAATTCTTTACGGCCTCAATCTTCGGGTATCCACCCGATGCCATCGGCCCAATAATATGCCCCGTAAATGCCACCGAAGTCGACCAATTCACACTTAGAAAATTTAGCATATAATTTATGGTGCCGAGTGTGCCAAGTACCGTCCTCAAATGATCTACGCATGGTACGCCTTCGATCGTGAATAAACTAGGATGTCATCAATAAATACTATCACGAACATGTCTAAGAACGGTCGAATACCCGATTCATCGGTCCATAAATACCGCCGGGGCATTTGTCGACCCAAAAGACATCACTCCGAATTCGTAGTGCCTATCGGGTCCCCGAATGCCGTCTTAGGAATATCAGCCTCTCGCACCCGTACCCCGATGATAGCAATTCCCCGCGGATATGCGAGTCTATCTTCGAGAAACACACGGCACCCCGTCTATTAGAACATGTATTTTTGTACATTGGAATAATCCATTAATTATGATAAGTTAAGGACAAAACTATTTCGGGATACAAAGTCGGGATTCTTGACCTTCGATTTTATTTTGAGATATAAGTTGTGTATGAATTTGTTGGTATGGAACAATTAGGAAAATTTGGGACCAAAAGTGATAAAATTGGAAGTTGAAAAATCATCCATTTTCCATAGTTGGCCATGTGAGTGGATTGAGGCCCCCACACAATTTTTGTGTCAACTTTTGAGTGGAACAACACATTAATGTGGGCCAAGGGAATTGTAAACTCCTTATAATGATAAAAGATGACCACCACTAGTTCACTTCATTCATTTTAACACTTAGAAAAAAATTGAAGAGTGAAGAGCACCTCGAAGGAGGCTCTCGCCAAGGTGAAGAAAACCAACCCCCATTTCTTGTCCTTCTAAAATTATTCCATTGATGTAAACCCACTATATTGAGGTCCCTAAGTAGCGTGGAAGCATCGTTGGAGCGATCAATCCATTGTTTTTCATCTTTTGGAAACCCTAGCCTATTGGAAGTTGAAGAGAAAAAGGTAAGATTTGATCTTGTTTTTGTGTTATGAAGGTTATATTCATGTTGTAGTATCTTATAATGGAGGAAAATCATGAAATATGGAATGTTGGAGATGAGTTGGGTTTGTGGTGCTTGAGCCGTGTGGTGTGTGTGTGTGTGTGTGATATTGAAATGATGAATTAATGCTTAGTTAGTTTATTATGATCATTGTAAGGTGAAGAACAATTGAGAATCATCCATATATGTATATGTGTAGTGTTGATCGAAATGGGTCACATTATATGACAATGAACGAATGAATGTCGCTTAATGTTTTAGTCGTCGTCGCTATGAATTCTATGTTGGAAATGATTGTCTAATGAATCAAATTGATGTTGTAGTTGTGGTGGATTGATTTGGAGATTATTGTACATTTAATGTATTTTGTATATTGATGAAAATAGCATTGTTAGAATGTAAATTGTGGATACAAATCATGATTTGGAAATAAAGAAAAAGTTAGAGGGGTGTCTCGGTTTGGGGCTGAATTCGGGCAGCTTGGAGAAAAATTTGGATTATTGGAAATGTTGTATGAATTGCTTAGAATACCTTTAAATATTTTTTGGTATGGGTTCAGGTTAGTATGTGAATGTATAAGCGTCGACGTTGGCTTGAATGCAAGTCGTCGAATTGAATTTATGTAAGTTGTAGAATGATGGAAAAGAAAGCTATTGTTGTTGTATTGCTTTCCGGATTGGTTGTGATGTTGCTAGGTTGGTTATTGTTGTTGTTGTTGATTGTTTTGGCCGAGTTAAATTCTCGGGGTGTCCTATTTACAGGGGAAATGCTGCCCAAATTTCTGTAGAATTAAGGGCGAAATTGGAATTTAATGCCCAAAAAGTCTTTAGCTAATGTTTAGCATTTTATGGCTTGTTTATAGATCGTGGGCAGCCCGAATCATAGGTTGGATTTAGCTTGAGTTTGGATCATATTGGAGAGCGTTTGAGGTATGTAAAGTAACCTTTCCTTTTGGCATGCCTTAGTTAAAATAGGCTATGATACGAGCCTATAGGAAACTCTATTCTCGCAATCCGAGCTTGTCTATGATTCGCATGTGTTTCCTTGGTATTCTTGTGCTAATATGCCATAACATTGATCCTTATATCCTTGGAATTCATAATTTGTAAAGATTTCATGAAAGCTGATTTTTGATTTTAAAGCTTATTCTTTAGCGATTCCAAAAGTTCAAACGCCCATAACTTTCACAGAAAATCTCGGATTACTTTGAAATTTTCGTAGGAGTTCGTATGATGTAGGATGAGTATGTTTTCCATAGGCGGGCCCAGCTCGGGTATACACCCGTCCGTGGGTCCCGCGATGTCCTTTTATGTAATTTAGATAATTTTTGAAAGAAAATGTTGTAATGATTGTTCCGATTTCAAATACGACTATTTTACTTATCTTTTGGTATGTTTGCGAGATTTCGAAAGAGAACTTTTGACCATCGCTCCGATTACTATAAAATAGTTATTCTAACTACTTTATTGAGTTTGATAATACAGTTTGACACATAAGGACGATTTCAGAAGGTTGTAGCTTTGGTGTACTAATTCGATAAATGCAAACTTGTTTACGCACTTTCCGATGTTAGTAAATATATTTGGTCATCGGATTTTTGAAAGGTAACTTAATTATTTATTTGCTCATATGCATGTGATTTTGATACGGGATTATGATTTACGAAGTTTGGCTTGATATGCTTTCGAGTGACATTCGGGGAAAATTTGAATTGACTATTTCCTTGGGTTGGAAATAATAGTACGCTTTGGTTAGTCTATTGGGTTTGTAATAATGATTTGTATGCCGTTATATGATATTGCCGCTGGGTATTTGGCCGCGGTATGTTATGTTATGTTATGTATGTTATGTTACGTGATATAGCCGCTGGGTATTTGGCCGCGGTATGTTCTCGTGATATTGCGCGGGGTATTTGGCCGCGGTATGTTCTGTGGATATTGCCGCTGGGTATTTGGCCGCGGTATGTTACGTGATGTGATAGTGCCGCTGGATTTTGACCGCGGTATGTGGTGTGACACTGAGTCCTATGCATAATTCGTTTTCTTGAGAAAAATATTATTAATAAGTAAACGTTTTGGTATTTTGAATATGTACTTACTTTACGTACTTCCGCTTCGATTATGACTCGGACTTGATATATTGTATATTCTACTTTGCATACTCGGTACATATTCCGTACGACCCCCCTTTCATCGGGGGCCGCGTTTCATGCCCGCGGTACGTATTTTGGTGATCCGCCGACCTAGGATTTTCATCAGCGGTCTTGGAGTGCTTCTTATTCCGGAGCCTACCTTTGGTACATACTCGTCCGTGGTGTATATATTTGTTTGCTCAGGGGTACGGCGGGGCCCTGTCCCGTCATATGATTATGTCTGTCTGTTTAGAGGTCTGTGGACATGTTAGTGGGTTGTGCCTACTTCTGTACGGTTGTGTTTGTATATGTTGTGTTTGGGCGATTCCATTCGCCGCGCCCCTCGTCGGCCCGCATATGTATATATATTGTTTTGCGCTTGGGCACGTGTGGCCTTTGTTGGTATTTTACGCGCGGGTTATTTTGGATAGTCCGTAAAACAAAGGAAACTCTGCCGAAATTTTTCTGAAAATTATATAAATTTAAAACATAGCCTTGTCGGCTTCCGTTATATATGTGGATGAGTTTGATATAACTTGTGATAGCGTTTGATAGGTATGTTTGGGTGCCCAGATCGGGCACTAGTCACGGCTTACGGGGTTGGGTCGTGACAGAAGTGGTATCAGAGCGATTTGTCCTCGGAGTGTCCACAGATCGTGTCTAGTAGAGTCTTGTTTATCGGTGTGTTGTGCACCACATCTATAAACAGGAGGCTACAGGGCATTTAGGATGTTGTCTTTTCTTCTGATCTTAGATCGTGCGATAGAGCTGTGTTATCAGGATGACTCTCTCTCTGACAGAATGTTATGTTTTCAGTGATGCCTCCGAGGAAGGCCACAGTTGCCCAGAAGGGCAAGTCCACAGCGGCAGGTGAGACTAGCCGAGCCCGGGCGACTACTAGGGCTCGTGCTCAGATAGAGCCGGATATTGTGCCTCCGACGGCTAGTTCTGCTACGCCGCCAGTATCGGAGGGATTTGGAGCAGCCACAGCTGCAGCACAGGGGGCGGCTCCACCGCCAGCTCCCTCGGCACCGATACTGCACACCACCGGCATCCCGGCCCGGGGGCGGATGATGGGACCCTACGGAGGCGATGCGAGTTATTGACTCGGTTAGTAGCGGGACGGTCCCGACAAGGAGCGAGGGGATGATCGTGTGAGCGCGCGGCGGTCGCGAGGGCCGTGATTTTCTACTTTGTTGGCCACCGAGTTCTTCGGGTCCAAGTCACGCGAGGATCCTCATGAGTTTGCTCAGAACGAGATGCGGCGGACCACTGCGATTGATTAGTGCTTCGAGACGAGAGTCGGTTGAGATGGCGTCCTACCGGTTGCACGATGTAACGCGTGGCGGTATGAGTCGTGGATGCGTCCGGGGCGAGGGTGCCCCTCCGGCCGTATGGGGCGAGTTTACCGAGGCTTTTCGGCCCATTTTATCGGAGGTGAAGCGAGCCGGGGTAGACCGATTTCGCGCGAAGCGAGAGGGCGAGGAGTGTCGGGGTACGATCTCGGAGTTTGATTCGGCGGCGGATATGCGCCCGCTTATGTTGCTGATATGACTGACCGGATGCACCGGTATGTGATAGGGCTGGATGATTACTTGATTGATAGCTGTACGGTGATGGCGGCCCAGACAGGGATGGATATCGCCCGTATACAGGCCCACGCCCAGGGTATGGAGGACCGACACCGGGGGCGTCAGCCCGACAGGGATTATGACCGGGGCCGGCCAAGAGGCCGTGTCCGCGGCATATTCGGGGGGAGTCTCGAGCGCGGCGGCCTCGGTCGCGGCGGGCGAGACCCCCCGGCCCGGCGCGGACTATACCCCCACGGTTTACCGGTTGGAGCCCGGTTGGTGCGGGGTGCCGGCGGGGGCGAGTTCCGGGCTCGGGCTCACGGATGGACGGAGATTCCGGCCGGTGAGCCACCCCTACCCCGATGTCCTCATTGTGGGGACGCCATTCGGGGAGTGTTATCGTGCCACGGGTGCTTGCTTACCTATGCCGGCCAGTGGCCACTATATGAGAGATTGTCCGCTCGGGGCGGTGTAGGGGAGCGACTCGGCCTACGGGTCGATTGCCGGTTCGTCTTCCCTCGTATCTATGCGCCCGATGGGGCGGGCACGCCGACTCCGGCCCGTGGAGCGAGAGGCCGTGGCGGAACCCCCAGTTCCGGCGGTCCATCGAACCGCCTATATGCGTTGACCCGTGGACAGGATCAGGAGGCGCCACCAGATACGGGTACAGGTAATTTGGACTCTTTAATTGGTTATGTTGATTGATGTATGAACTGTTTGTGATTGTTGTAAAAGAAACTCCCCCAAAATTGTTTGTATGACCCGTAAGGTTAATTTAACATTCGAGGACGAATGTTCTAAAGGGGGGAGGATGTTAGAACCCGTATTTTTGTTCATTGGAATAATCCGGATTAATTATGATAAGTTAAGGACAAAACTATTTCGGGATACAAAGTCGGGATTCTTGACCTTCGATTTTGTTTTGAGATATAAGTTGTGTATGAATTTGTTGGTATGGAACAATTAGGAAAATTTGGGACCAAAAGTGATAAAATTGGAAGTTGAAAAATCATCCATTTTCCATAGTTGGCCATGTGAGTGGATTGAGGCCCCCACACAATTTTTGTGTCAACTTTTGAGTGGAACAACACATTAATGTGGGCCAAGGGAATTGTACACTCCTTATAATGATAAAAGATGACCACCACTAGTTCACTTCATTCATTTTAACACTTAGAAAAAAAATTGAAGAGTGAAGAGCACCTCAAGGAGGCTCTCGGCCAAGGTGAAGAAAAACCAACCCCCATTTCTTGTCCTTCTAAAATTATTCCATTGATGTAAACCCACTATATTGAGGTCCCTAAGTAGCGTGGAAGCATCGTTAGAGCGATCAATCCATTATTTTTCATCTTTTGGAAACCCTAGCCTATTGGAAGTTGAAGAGAAAAAGGTAAGATTTGATCTTGTTTTTGTGTTATGAAGGTTATATTCATGTTGTAGTATCTTATAATGGAGGAAAATCATGAAATATGGAATGTTGGAGATGAGTTGGGTTTGTGGTGCTTGAGCCGTGTGGTGTGTGTGTGTGGTGTGATATTGAAATGATGAATTAATGCTTAGTTAGTTTATTATGATCATTGTAAGGTGAAGAACAATTGAGAATCATCCATATATGTATATGTGTAGTGTTGATCGAAATGGGTCACATTATATGACAATGAACGAATGAATGTCGCTTAATGTTTTAGTCGTCGTCGCTATGAATTCTATGTTGGAAATGATTGTCTAATGAATCAAATTGATGTTGTAGTTGTGGTGGACTGATTTGGAGATTATTGTACATTTAATGTATTTTGTATATTGATGAAAATAGCATTGTTAGAATGTAAATTGTGGATACAAATCATGATTTGGAAATAAAGAAAAAGTTAGAGGGGTGTCTTGGTTTGGGGCTGAATTCGGGCAGCTTGGAGAAAAATTTGGATTATTGGAAATGTTGTATGAATTGCTTAGAATACCTTTAAATATTGTTGGTATGGGTACGGGTTAGTATGTGAATGTATAAGCGTCGACGTTGGCTTGAATGCAAGTCGTCGAATTGAATTTATGTAAGTTGTAGAATGATGGAAAAGAAAGCTATTGTTGTTGTATTGCTTTCCGGATTGGTTGTGATGTTGCTAGGTTGGTTATTGTTGTTGTTGTTGATTGTTTTGGCCGAGTTAAATTCTCGGGGTGTCCTATTTACAGGGGAAATGCTGCCCAAATTTCTGTAGAATTAAGGGCGAAATTGGAATTTAATGCCCAAAAAGTCTTTAGCTAATGTTTGGCATTTTATGGCTTGTTTATAGATCGTGGGCAGCCCGAATCATAGGTTGGATTTATCTTGAGTTTGGATCATATTGGAGAGCGTTTGAGGTATGTAAAGTAACCTTTCCTTTTGGCATGCCTTAGTTAAAATAGGCTATGATACGAGCCTATAGGAAACTCTATTCTCGCAATCCGAGCTTGTCTATGATTCGCATGTGTTTCCTTGGTATTCTTGTGCTAATATGCCATAACATTGATCCTTATATCCTTGGAATTCATAATTTGTAAAGATTTCATGAAAGCTGATTTTTGGTTTTAAAGCTTATTCTTTAGCGATTCCAAAAGTTCAAACGCCCGTAACTTTCACGAAGAAAAGCTCGATTACTTTGAAATTTTCGTAGGGGTTCGTATGATGTAGGATGAGTATGTTTTCCATAGGCGGGCCCAGCTCGGGTCTACACCCGTCCGTGGGTCCCGTGATGTCCTTTTATGTAATTTAGACAATTTTTGAAAGAAAATGTTGTAATGATTGTTCCGATTTCAAATACGACTATTTTACTTATCTTTTGGTATGTTTGCGAGATTTCGAAAGAGAACTTTTGACCATCGCTCCGATTACTATAAAATAGTTATTCTAACTACTTTATTGAGTTTGATAATACGCACACATAAGGACGATTTCGAAGGTTGTAGCTTTGGTGTACTAATTCCGATAAATCTGAAACTTGTTTCTGCACTTTCCGATGTTAGTAAATATATTTGGTCATCGGATTTTTGAAAGGCAACTTAATTATTTATTTGCTCATATGCATGTGATTTTGATACGGGATTATGATTTAAGTTTGGCTTGATATGCTTTCGAGTGACATTCGGGAAAATTTGAATTGACTATTTCCTTGGGTTGGAAATAATAGTACGCTTTGGTTATTCTATTGGGTTTGTAATAATGATTTGTATGCCGTTATATGATATTGCCGCTGGGTATTTGGCCGCGGTATGTTATGTTATGTTATGTATGTTATGTTACGTGATATAGCCGCTGGGTATTTGGCCGCGGTATGTTCTGTGATATTGCCGCTGGGTATTTGGCCGCGGTATGTTCTGCGATATTGCCGCTGGGTATTTGGCCGCGGTATGTTACGTGATGTGATAGTGCCGCTGGATTTTGACCGCGGTATGTGGTGTGACACTGAGTCCTATGCATAATTCGTTTTCTTGAGAAAAATATTATTAATAAGTAAACGTTTTGGTATTTTGGATATGTACTTACTTTCTGTACTTCCGCTTCGATTATGACTCATACTTGATATATTGTATATTCTACTTTGCATACTCAGTACATATTCGTGCATCGACCCCCCTTTCGTCGGGGGGCTGCGTTTCATGCCCGCAGGTACAGATTTTGGTGATCCGCCGGCCTAGGATTTTCATCAGCGGTCTTGGAGTGCTTCTTATTCCGGAGCCTACCTTTGGTACATACTCGTCCGTGGTGTATATATTTGTTTGCTCAGGGGTACGGCGGGGCCCTGTCCCGTCATATGATTCTGTCTGTCTGTTTAGAGGTCTGTGGACATGTTAGTGGGTTGTGCCTACTTTCGTACGGTTGTGTTTGTATATGTTGTGTTTGGGCGATTCCATTCACCGCGGCAGCCTCGTCGGCCCGCATATGTATATATGTTTTTTCGCTGGCCCTGTGTGGCCTTTGTTGGTATTTTCTGTGCGCAGGGTTATTTTGGATAGTCCGTAAAACAAAGGAAACTCTGCCGAAATTTTTCTGGAAATTATATAAATTTGAAACATAGCCTTGTCGGCTTCCGTTATATATGTGGATGAGTTTGATATAACTTGTGATAGCGTTTGATAGGTGTGTTTGGGTGCCCAGATCGGGCACTAGTCACGGCCTACGGGGTTGGGTCGTGACACATATGACGATGAGTCTAACGGTAGTATAATTTCTCTTAATGTAGATTTACAAGTTCGGGAGAATAACCGTTAAGTAGTAGGAGATCAATCAGGTATGTTAAGGCTTGTCCCTTTCTTTCCAAAGGCATGACTCTTTTCTTATGATCCTGTATATGTGTTCCATAACGTCCCTATGTCCTAGAGGCTAGAAGTTCAAGATTCTAAAGGTCTTTATAATGCTAAAGATGAGTATATTTAAGGATGATGGTGATCATCCTATTTATAGAAATTCCAAAGCTTATGAATTGATGCCATTATGAGACTATGGAGCTTATTTCCTGATTTCTTTGATTTTATTATTATTGTTGATCCCAC
Source organism: Lycium ferocissimum (assembly GCF_029784015.1). Lineage (NCBI taxonomy): Eukaryota > Viridiplantae > Streptophyta > Magnoliopsida > Solanales > Solanaceae > Lycium > Lycium ferocissimum. Next base: position 943,452 of record NC_081350.1, read on the forward strand.
CTTATGAATTGTTCCTTCGAGGTAAGGTATAATGATGATGATTGTTCCATAACATAAATCAGAGTTTACCGACCTTACGTCACTTCGATAACATGACAACCTTTATTTGGGCTCTCATGCATCCTACTTATACTATATATGTATATTATATATGTATATATATATATATATATATATATATATATATATATATATATATATAACATACATATATATATATATATATATATATATATATATATATGGGATATGGGGAAAGGGCGAGGCGTTACATACGCATAGCCACCTGATCAGTTGGTATATTCTAATATCGCCCCGGACGCGGGATATATGGGTATGGATCGGGCTGCACGTTCCGCAGCAATACTGTCATATGCATATGAAAGGTGCTGTTTTAAAGAGAGCTAAGCATGCATGATATTCTCCTTATGAGGCAATCTGATGTATAGATTATCTTATCTTATGATATGTTCCTTATCTCTTAGTATGTTGCTATTCACGCCTTACATACTCAGTACATTATTCGTACTGACGTCCCTTCGTGTGGACGCTGCATTCATGTCTGCAGGTAGATAGGTAGATGGGCCTGATCCTTAGGAGCTTTGCCAGCGGAGTTTCAGAGAGGCTCCAATTGTTCCAGAGCTGCAGCTTATTAGTACTACTCTTTTGTATACATAGACTTGGGTATGGCAGAGTCCTGAACCGTCCTTATGGATTCTTGTATTCCATATATAGAGGCTCGTGGACCGATGTATGTATTTAGATATTCTGTGGCCTTGTTGGCATATGTTGATGTATAGCATTTAGACCGCCTTGTTGGCTTATGTTTACGGGCACGGTTGCTGATGATTGCATAATAACGTGCCATTATATTGTGATACATGTCCTTGCAGAGTATGATGCATATGAGCTAACTTATAGCCCACCTAGAAATGATTATGAGATGTGTGTTTAGAGCTACTCGGTAGGTTAGCTCCGGGTGCCCGTCATGCCCCTAGAGTTGGGTCGTGACAATTTCATTTTTAACATAACCCCAAATCTTAGAAAGCCCTAGAAACCTCTTCAAACATATTCCAACATATTTCCAAGCCTAACCCAAATATCCAAGTGAATATTAAAGTGGTTAAGGTTTCCAAGTGAGGTCTACACTTGTCTCCTCTTCTTGAAGATGTTTGGGTGAGTATTTTTAAGGCGGAGTAACCATGGAATTGAAGTGTTCTTGAATTTTGTGATAAGATTTCATCTTAGATTCAAGTTTATGTGTTTGGTTGGTAATTATGTTAAGATTTGAGGAGAAGAAAACTGGAGGAAAGTTCCAATATACATTTGATGATATTTTGAGTTGTAAATTAACTTGAGTTATAATTATTAGTATTTTTTGAGCATAATCTTGTTATGAGGGATAATAATGATATTAAGGAATTGTCGTATACGAGTGTATAAGGGGTTGTATGAAGTTGTTGTTATGGATTGATTATGAAAAGAAGTTTTGGGATTAAATTGAGTATAGTTTGAATGTAATCTTTTGATTATGAAATTGTTGATATTTTATTGAGCTTTGGGAGTTGTTTTGAAGATTGGAGGGAGTAAAAGATATAGGGTAGATCTTTGCTAGAATTTTGGCGATTCTAAGGGTTTAATTTGAAGGCTTAAGATAAGCTTACGAAGACAAGCCTAACAATAGTATGAATTTTCTTGAATATAGATATACGAGCTTGGGAGGACAAGCGTTAGGTAGTTAAGGAGACCGAAAAGGTATGTCAAGGCTATTCCTTCTTTTCTTGGCATGATTTCATCTATGGTGAGAGCGTGATGAACCATGTGACAAGAGATTTGTCAAAATAGAGCTTGTCATATTGTTGCTTAGTTTTCGAGTGTTATGTTATTCTTTCTGAGGGGCCATATCCCCTTCCTATGTGCTTGAGTTTATAGAGAGACAGAAGAGACATGTTACAGTATAAGTGTTTTTCATCATATGCATGATATACTGTATGAATTACATATATATATATTTTTCTTTAGCCTGGCCACTTGGTCAGTGAGACAGATATGCCTAGCCTACAGGTCAGTGATGTCACGTCCCAACCCCGTAGGCCGTGACTAGTGCCCGAGCTGGGCACCCGTACACACCCATCAACCATAATCAACATTCTAATAACTTAAGCATATGCAAAGGTAAGACGTCAAATTCATAATCGGTCCGCAGCAAGCACAACCAGAACTTATATATACAGAAAAGTAAACGTCGCCCCAAAGCTGTCACATATACATATATACATAACGGGCATAAGCCGGTAAGGCTGTCATAATATAGGGGGACGCCCAGAACACAAACCACACAGACACAACTGTACAATAATTACCCACGACCCACACATATGTCTACAGACCTCTAAGAGTCATAACAGAATCATATGACGGGACAGGGCCCCGCCGTACCCCTGAATATACATATAAATACCAACAAAGTGTCTGTACCACAGATATAGGCTCCGAAGCAAGGGAGCGCTCCAAAATAACAGAGTAGATACCCTAGGCTGACGAATCACCAGAACGAACGTCTGTACCTACGGGCATGAAACGCAGCCCTCGAAGAAAGGGGGTCAGTACAGAATATGTACTGAACATGTAAAGCATGAAATACAGAAAACGAGGTCATAACCGGAGTAAGGAGTACAGAAAGTGAGCATAATAACCAGGATACCAAAATGCTTGCATTTGAAATACAAATCATACATAAGAGGTACAGAAGACAAATATGATAATCAGAAAGCCAAAATGCTTGCTCCTGAAATACAAGTCATGCATATCAATGTCATATATCATATCCGGCCCATAATAGGACTGAGTGACATAAGTAAATAATCACCTCGTACATATGCATATATAACGTGTCCCGGCCCTCCAGTGAGGGACTCGGTAAATGAGGTCATATAATCATCATGCATAGCCATCATATCATCATATACATATATACCGTACCCGGCCCTCTAGTGAGGGACTCGGTGAATAGAATCATCATATCATCATGTCATCACATCATCATGTCATCACATATCATATCATAGATCACGTGCGGTCCGTAATGGGACCCGGCGGACAGAACGTGGTCGCCACTCCATCTTTGGCGCCACAACACATCATACTTCGGAATATTGTATGCCTCCGAACACATCATACTCCGTATCACATCATACTTCGTAACACATCATACTTCGGAAAACACATCATACTTCGGAAAACACATCATACTTCGTATCACATCATACTTCGAAAAACACATCATACTTCGGAATATAGCATAGTGCGCACGATAACACAGCCGGCCCGGGACACGGTGAAAGAGGTAATAACAGAATGCACGAGCAGAATCGTGAGAAGACATATGCAATATAAAACATCCACAAAGACTCAATAGAATAATCAAAACGAACTATCATTTACAAACCAGACAATAGCCAAATCAAGTTTCTTCCGAATGTCACTCGGGTACATATCAAATAGAACTTTAGAAATCATAGTTACGTATCAAAATCATATGCATAAAAATCCTCATTTCGTACTCACCAGGATAAGCCGGTAATCATACTCGGGGGTCGGGATGATAGCCATATTATGTTCTTTCAAAAGGTCGTTAGGACTATACAAAGAAAGTCTCGGGGCCCACGGATATGCATCATACCAATCCTGGCCCGCCCATGAAAGTTAAAGTCATTATACGTTATAGAATCATTTGCGAGCATATCAAAGCAATCTGGTTCCGTCTATGAAAGTTACGGACATTTCTAACATAAAAATCCTTTTTGGAGCAAAACTCTTTATACCACATTTGAATTCAATCATACAAAGACATAAAGACCATAGTTCTACCACATTAAGAATGCTAACACTAAGAGGTGGATAAGGATCGTAAACATGCTCGGATCATAAGAGTAGAGCTACCCGAGGATCGTATCATAGCTTACTTACACTAAGACATGCCAAAAAGAAAGAAAGGGTAAGCTTGGTACCTCGCCCACTTCTTAGCTAATCCAACTCAAGTCTCGGCTTTCCAAAATCTACAGTAACGTCATTAAATACTAAACATTAGTCATAGGCACTTAAGAATCCCATTCTAAGCCATCACTTTATTTACAAAAATTTGGGCAGCATTTTCCCTATAAATTCAACAACCCCGAGAATTCAACTCGGCCGAATCATCAACAACAATACCAACAACCATACTAGCAACATCAACAAGCAATTCAAAACACATTCTAACATTAGTAACCCTTTCTTACACAATTCGACAACATTCCATTCACATTCAAATCAACACATACAATCAATCTAACATCATTACTCACGCGTTCAAATACCAATCCGAAACCATTCAAACAAGATTCAAGACACTTCTAACAACCCGCACAATATTCAAAACAACCCAACCAACACACAATGCCACCCGAAATCCCCCCAAACCCGAGAGCAACAACAACAACGCATTTCTTTCTTCCAAACTCATGAACTACACCAACAATCCACACTTTAACAACATTATTCTCATAAATGAAAGAAACCGTATTAAGATCACATTAACTTCCAAATCAGCCCACAATAATTACAACTTCCACTTGAATCATTAAACTTCTATTATCATCATAGAATCCATGACAACACCAACCAAAATACCACATACAATTAGTTCTTCACTTCTACACAACACAACATATATACACGGCCAACACCACCACACACGGCTCAACATCAACTTGCAAGATTTCATGAATATCATCCATTTCTACACACTACAACATGCACAAACCATCCATAACATATAAAAACAAGATTGAACCTTGCCTTTTCCACTTAGTCCTTCACTTGGCTAGGTTGGTGCTTTGCAAGAATGAATGGTTTGCTTGCTTCAACAACCACTTCACGTTATTATATACCTTTTAAGGAGTTGAATTTCTATAGGAAATTATTTATTTGATCAATTTTCTTCTTGCTCTTTCTCGGTTAAGCTTGGCCGAATGGCCTCTTCTTGTGTTCTCCAAGCTTCTTGAATTTTCTAAGGTTGGAAGATGAAAAATGTGGTCAATTAATCATCTTGCCCATACTTATAATACTCATCCATGTGTCCATGGCCCACACATAACTTGGACCAATTAAAATTAGCCAAACCATGGGTGGGAATCCACCTCATGCCACACGACCAACTTGGCCATTTTCATGAAATTAATTAACTTTCCATAATTCACTTTTAACCCCAAATTGTCCTTAATATTCCATGCCACTAAATTCATAAGCGTCTTATGCCTTAAAACAAATTCGTGGTTAAAAATCTCTACCTCATATCCCGGAATAGTCTTGTCCTTAAGTTATCATGGTTAACTCGGATTATCCCACTGTACAAAATACGGGATATAATAAGTGAGCCAGATATGCCTGGCCTACGGGTCAGTGAGACAGACATGCCTGGCCGACGGGTCAGTGAGATTTTTCTGTTGCCTGGCCACTTGATCAGTGAGATATATAATTGCATTATATTGCATTTCATATCAGACAGGACAGGTGAGATATTCAGGCATTCTTTGCCCTCCAGATTGTATTGTTTTCGCACTATTTCGGAGACTTATCCTTTGCCTTACATACTCGGTATATCATTTCGTTTGACCGACGTCCCTTTTGTTCGGGGGGCCGCGTCCATGCCCGCCTAGAGTGGAGTTCGGGTAGCCGACAAGCGATCCGGCTCGCAGTTGGAGGGTCTTTCGCTCGGCCCCGGTACGGACGGTGCGCTCCACTTGGCTCGGAGCCGCAGTCCCTTTTGGTATGCCATTTTGACATGTATATATGGGTACGACAGGGCCTTGTCCTGTCCTTTCTACAACTCGTACTCCATAGAGGTCTGTAGACAGTTGTGTGTAGTTGAGTTGTTATGTAGCCTTGTAGGTTCTTATTTTGTTGTACTGCATATGTAGCGGCCTAGTCGGCTTGCACTGTTATCCTCAACACGTATGTATATGTATATATATATACTGGTTGCGAGTTCTTGATGCATGCAGGAGTTAGTATACCTCAGTTATAAATTATATGGGTCACCATATTGCTCAGCGAGATGCAAGTACAAGTTTAGGTGTTATATCCCGTATTTTGTACATTGGGACAATCCGGTTTAACTATGATAAGTTAGGGACAAAACTATTCCGGGGTACAAAGTCGGGATTTTTGACCTTCGATTTTGTTTTAAGACCTAAAGTGTTCATGAATTTGTTGGCATGGAACAATTAGGAAAATTTGGAACCAAAATTGGAATTATTGGAAGTTGAAAATCATGCATTTTTTCTTGCTTTGGCCGTGTGGTGTGGGAGTTGGCCCACACAATTTATGGACAATTTTAATTGGTCCAACACATGTGTGGGCCAAGGGACACATGTATGATTCACCTAGGAACTTAAAAGATGATCACTAAGTCATCTTTCTTCATTCTCAACACTTAGAAAAAAAAGACAAGAGGTTGAAGAGCAAAGGAGGCTCTCGGCCAAGACCATAAAAATTGAAGTCCAATCTTAGCCATCCTAAAATTATTTCTTTGATTCAAACCCATTAATTTGAGGTCCCTAAGTAACGTGAAAGTGTTGTTCGGGTCATCCAATCATCCGTTCTCATCCTTGCAAACCCTAGCCTAGACTTTTTTTTTTTTTTTTGTGGAGTTGAAGAAGAAAGGTGAGATTTTAATCATGTTTTATATGTTATAAATGTTGTATGCATGTCGTAGTATGTTAAAATGAAGGAAATTCATGAAATATGGCATGTTGGAGTGGAGGTTGTGTATGTAGTGCCTAGCTCACCATTGTATAAGTGTGTGTGTGTGTTGTGTTGTGTTGAAGCAATGAATTAAAGTCTAGTTAGCATGTTATGATCATTGTAGGGTGAAGAAATGGATGAGAATCATCAATATGTATATATGTAGTGTTGGCGAGAAAATGGGTCATATTATATGGCAATGAATGGATTAATTCTACTTAATGTTTTAGTTGTCGTCGTTATAAATTCTATGTTGGAAATGAGAGTTTAATGACTCAAGATTGATGTTGTAATTGTATGGGTTGATTTGGAGGCTATTGTGCATCTAATGTAATTTGTATATTTATAAGAATGACATTGTTAGAATGTGGATTGTTGGTGCAAATCATGATTTGAAAGTGAGGAATGGGTTATAGTGGTGTTCTCGGGTTTGGGGCAGATTTTGGGTGAGTTGGGATGTTGTTTGGGATGTTTGAAATGTTGTATGAATTGTTTAAAATGTCTTTGAATATTGTTGGTATGGGTTCGGGTTAGTATTTGAATGTATAAGCGTTGATGTTGGCTTGAAGGTAAGCCGTTGAATTGAATATATTGAAAGTTGTTGAATGATGTAAAGGAGAGTTACTAATGTTATATTGCCTTTCGGATCGATTATTGATGTTGCTAGGTTGGATGTTGTTGTTGTTGATTTGGCCGAGTTAAATTCTCGGGGTTGGCCTATTTACAGGGGAAATGCTGCCCAAATTTCTGTAGAATTAAGTGCTAATTTGGAATTAAATGCCTATGGCTAATGTTTGGCATATTATGACGTATTTGTAGACCTTGGAGAGCCCGAGGCGTAGGTTGAGATTAGCTTGAGTTTGGAGTAGCTTTGAGAGCGTTTGAGGTATGTAAAGCTCAATCCCTTCTTCTTTTGGCATGCCTTAGTTACGAATAGGCTATGACACGAGACTCGAGAAAATTCGATTCTCGCAATCCGAGCATGTTTATGACTCTTATTCGTTTCTTGTAAATTCGTATGTTGATATGATGAAATATTGGCCTTTATGTCTTTGAAATATTTGGTTTTCAACTTTTGCATAAAAAGTTTGGCTTTTACAGAATTCTGTAACTACGAACGCCCGTATCTTTCACAGAAAGGCTCGGATTGCATCGATATGCTCGTAGGTGATTGTATGGTGTATGATGAGTACGTTTTTCATAGGCGGGCCCGACTCGGGTCGACACCCGTCCGTGGATCACGCGACTCTTCTTTTGTAATCCTGACGACTTTTGAAAGAATATGATTTGGTTATTATTCTGATTTCTACGTATGGTCATTTTACTTATCATTTGAGTCTATGATAATGATTTTATGCATATGGTTACTCACGACTTCGTTCGTGCATTACGTTATATCTTTCGCCGAGTCCGGGCCGGTTCGTTGTCGTGCGCACTTTGTTATACTCCGGTGTTATCTTGTGTTTGTGGTTCACCGAGTCCCCGCTCGGACCGGGTTCCGTTTATATTTGGTGTTATGTTGTGTACGGCGTTATCTTTGTGTTATGATGTGTGGGAATACGGAGATTTGAAACATACGGTGTTATCTTGTGTTATGGCGCCATCGACGGCGGGCGACCATATTTCAAGCCCTATGCATGATTTGTATTTTGAAAGTAAACATTTTGATATTTTGGAAATACATTTACTTTACGTACTTATTCGAGTATGATTCAGATTTGTTTACTATACCTTCTGCTTGCATACCGGACATATTTAAACCGACCCTTTCTTCGGAAAGTAACGTTTCATGCCCGCAGGTAAACGCACGCTTGGTGATCCACCGAGTTTAGGACACCCTGTTATTGTTTGGAGTGCTCATACTTATTCGAACCTACATTTTGGTATATATTCATTAACCATTTATATATATTTGTTCGAAAATACGGCGCCCGTCCCATATGATTCGTTTGTCTGTTTAGAGGTCCGTACGTGTATGTGGGTTATGCCCATTCTTGCCATAGTAGTGTTTGTATGTTATATGTTACGGGCGATCCCATTATTTGTGGCGACCTCGTCGGCTTGCATTTGTATATGTTTTGGGCCGTTGCGCCATTTGATAGCCTTAAAAACGATATATATATGGTTGTGTTTGAGATGTGTCTGAGACAGTTTGATATAATCTGAGATAGCATTTGATATTTGTGTCAGTATAAGCCATCTGTTTGTGATTCGAATTTGCGAATGTGTTTGGGTGCCCAGCTCGATCACTAGTCACGGCCTACGGGGTTGGGTCGTGACGATAGTGGTCAGAGAGGTTCGTCCTCGGAATGTCTACGAACCGTGTCTAGTAGAGTCTTGTTTATCGGTGTGTTGTGCACCACATCTATAAACGGAGGCTACGGGACATTTAGGATGTTATCTTTCATTCGATTTTAGATCGTACGATAGAGCATACTTGTGTTATCAAGATGACTTTTCTCTAATAAAATGTTATATTTTTCGCCGATGCCTACGAGAAGGCCACCGCCGTGGCGGCAAGTCTACGGCGGAGACCAGCCAGGCCCGCAGAGTTACTAGGGCCGTCTTTTAATCGGAGATTGTGCCCTGCACCGGGAATTCACACCGCTAGCCAAAGGGGCTTGGAGTAGCAACAATACACCGCAATTTGGGGGCGGCTCCACCGCCAGCTCCAAGGTTGTTCGAGTGCCCGCGCCTCCAGCTCCCCAGCCAGGGGCGGATGATGGGGCTATGCGCGAGGCGGTACGATTCTCCGATTGGTAGCGGGGGCGAGGCCCACGTGCTTGGAGTAGAGGATGATCGGGGACCGCGTGACGGTTCGAGGGCCCAACCTGAGTTTCGACATGTAATCGACCGAGTTTTTCGGGTCGAAACATTTACCCTCGTGAGTTTATCGACAATCTTCATTCGTACATTACGCTGATTAAGGCGGCCCGATCTCTCTCCGTTGAGATGGCGTCGTACCCGATATAGCGGGATGTAGCCTCAAATTGGTATGAGTCTTATTGTCCGCAGGGTGAGCGTGCCTCCGCCGTACGGGATCGAGTTTGCCGAGGCCTTTCATGCCCATTTTCATCCAGGTACGGCGAGCAGCCGTAGCAGTAACAACAACATAACAATCAAAGCGAGAAATCCGGGAGTACGCTTTGGAGTTTGACTCGCCGGCCAGATACGTCCGCTTATGTAGGGCGGCCAACATGACCGAAGCCGGATGCACCGTATTGGACCACCGGTACATGGTCGATAGTTGTTTGGTGCATCATACGGCCAAGCATGAATATTTCCGTAAAATTACGTCCCACGCCCGGGGTATGGAGGACCGACACGAGGGCGCGCCGGCCGGACAACTTATGATAGAGCCATGGCCAAGAGGGCCGGATCCGCCGGGTATTCTCAGGGATTTTCGGCAGGCGCACTCGGCAGCATAGAGCAAATATCCTCCCCATCCCATCACGAGGCACACCCCGCGGCCCCCACCACATGGAGATCGAGGGTGCAGGATATTCGAAGGTGCCGAGCTCTGGTTTTATAGCTTTGGACGGGCTCCGGTATTCGATGAGACCACAACCTCCGTGTTCCCCCATAAGATGTGCAAGACTGCGGAGAGTGTTTTCGTGCCACCGGTGCTTTTCCACTTAGTTCTTCAACATGGCCATCCGATGAGAGATTGTCCGGTTAGAGGTGGTTGCCACAACAATCACTCCGGGTCGTTGGTTCATCTTCATCCTCGGTAGTGCGCCCGCGGGGCGAGATATGCCGCATTTTGGCCGCGGCAGAGGACGTGGTGGAGTTCTGGTTCTAGCCGGTCCTTCGAACCGCATATATGCATTGGCGCCGACAGGACTATGGAGGCGTCGCTTCAATGTCGTTACGGGTTATTTCTTCTTCGAGAGTGTCACGACCCAGCCCCGTAGGCCGTGACTAGTGCCCGACCTGGGCACCCGTACGTACCAGAAACCCAAAAGTAGTAACCCAAATATCTAGAAAAAAATTTGGGCAGAGTTTCCTCTGTTTTTCTTACTAACCACAATTTAACCTGCACGCAGAAAATACCAACAAAGGCCACACAGGGCCAACATATTTATATACACACGTATTTTTCTTTATTTTGCCGCGGTGGATAACCGCCAAACACATAATACATACAAAGAAGACAAAGTGTCCATAACCCACTCTTTATGTCTACATGTCTTCTAACATTTACAATTAATCGAAGACGGAATCGAAAGACGGGACACCCCGCCGTACCAACATAGATATATACGTTTAAGTACAACGGAGAATATATGCCAAAAATATCCGCTCCCTAGGGAGCTCTTCCAAACATTACAGACCGATACCAAATCGCGGCGTTCGCGCGTTTTACCCATGTAACACGCCCCCGAAGACGGGGGTCGACGAAAGTGTACCGAGTATGTAAAGAGAAAACCATACATAATGATAATAAATAATCGATATGTAAAATCTCGAAAAAAATACTAAAATTGTTTTAGAACGATAGCTTGTCGGACTTAATTTCTCACCATTGTCTCGCAACATTACGGAGCGTACGAACGTACTTTCGGCAACCGAAATTCAAATGTGTAACGTTATGTTGAAGCCGAATGAATTAAAGTGTAGTTAGCATGTTATGACATTGTAGGGTGAAGAAATGGATGAGAATCATAATCATGTATACGAATATCAAAATCGATTCATATTATATGGCAATGAATGGACGCGTAATTTACTTAATCGTAGTTTTACGCGGTGTCGTCGTTATCAAATCATATGCCATCCCGAGCCATCTCCGTAATATCAAGATTGATGTTGTAATTGTATGGTGATTTGGAGGCTATTGCATCTAAGAATCGTATATTTATAAGAATGGACGCGTTGAAATGTGATCGTTGGGCACGAATCATGATTTGAAGCGAAGGAAGCATTGAGACATCCACGACCGTACAAACGAGAAACCATAAACATGGGTGATGATGTTGTTTGGGATGTTTGAAATATTGTATGAATTGTTTAAAATGTCTTTCAATATTGTTGGTAGGCGGATCATATTCGAATGTATATCCAATGTCAGTAGGCTCGAATAATAGTCGTCGTTGAGAGACCGAATAATGCTTAAAGTTGTCAACGGATGTAAAGGAGAGTTAGCTACGTTATATTGACTTTCTGTATCGATTTGATGTTGCTAGGTATGGATATCGTTGTTGATTTCGGACCGAACCACATAATAAAAAGGTGTAAATCATTTATAACAAACCCAGGGGAGTCATCCAAAATCATTTTAGAGTGTTTCGCTAATTTGGAATATATTTATAAGCCAAATGGCTAATGTTTGGCATATTATGACGTATTTGTAGACCAATTTCGAGAGCCCGAGGCGTAGGCTGAATGTCATCGAGGCTTGAGTTTGGAGTAGCTTTGAGAGCGTTTGAGGTATGTAAAGACTCAACTCTTCTTCTTTGGCGTCCCTCTTCCCGTTTCGGCCCGTAACCGGCAAAGGTCCACGAGACTCGAGAAAATTCATGCAAGCTAACATCCGAGCATGTTTGGGATATTATTCGTTACCGTAAATTCGTATGTTGATAATTATGACATCCCCGGACTTTATGTCTTTGAATATCCAACAACAAACAACAACCACAATAAAAAGTTATGGTTATTTGGTCATTTTTCCAACATACGAACGCTTCCATTTTCAACTTCATATTTCCAATTCAATCTCAACATACTAATCAAAATCATTATAATTCCATGGTGTATGATGAGTACATTTTTCATAGGCCACGTATACACAAGATATACATCCGTATATAAAACATGCAAACTTTCCACCAAACCACAATTCTTTCAAGTTTTGAAAGAAGTTCATTTGGTTCCATTATCCAAATTTCATCCTTATGGTCATTTTACTTAAACATTTCATTCCCATTATAATGATTTCATACTAAATCAACATAAGCTTCCACATTCCATTTTCGTACCAACTTACTCGTTTTTCCTATACTTATAATACGAGATCACAACTATACAACTAACATATTCGTGCGCACTTTGTTATACTCCGGTGTTATGGCTCACGGCCAACACCCTATTTTCCCAAGGGCCACTAATTCATTTAACTTCCATTTCCAATACAATAATTCACAATAGCCATACTAGGATACAACATAGATTTAACGCGTTCCAACATACCAATACACAAACACGGTGTTTGCTTATGGCTCTACATACACACGCCACACAATACATCCTCTAGTCTCATGATTTTTTATTCAATTTCATTCACCACAACATTCCTAAATCTTCCATAACACAAAAGAAAACATGAAATTCCGTACTTCTAGCAGTATGATTCGCATTTGGTCTCAAAACATACACACGGCCACGCACACACATACACCCTACTCCTTTAATTCTCATCAAATTCCAATCGTCGAACATGCATATTCATTCCATACATAAAAGAAGAATCTATACCTTATTCTTTGATTCCAACTCGCCGCAGGACGTTCTTTTGCTTAACGTCGTTTCAAAGGAGTTGAACTTGCTACTAATTCAAAAAGAACAAGATTTATGGATATATGATGGCTTAAGAATTTTTTTATATTTTCCTTTCTCCACTATGGCCGACGGTTTGCTCTCCTCTTTCCCTTCTTTGTTTTGGATTTAATCCTCTTTGAAACTTCTGTGAGTTAACTCATACATATATATGCTCCATTATCGTTTAATTGATCATTGAGCGAGACATTGCCATGGGCTTGGGCCACGGCATGTTGGCCGGCCACTTCTAGTGGCTTGGGCCTAATTTTTCCTTTTTATTTTTCGCCCAATGAACTTCCTCGCAAAATTCCCGAAACAAATTTTCAAAATTCCAAATTTTGCCCTGTGCCTTATCCGTGTTTTCACGTTCAAATTTCCATAACCTAAGATACACGTAAATTTGGCCTTATTTCTCACAAGCCAAAAATTATGTTCAAGTTTTCCAGATGCGAAACGGAGCATAACAATGCGTATTTACCGATTGATCCCGATCAAATATTTCTCCCCTTGTCGCTAGTAAAATTGGAATAGAATCTGAACCGATATAATCCGAGAGGGGGATTCCGTTATAGCATTTGATTTTAGAGATTGAACATTTGGGCGCCGCACTGTATCCGACACGTGATTAACGGATTGGTTAGCTTCTTATTACGCTAATGTTGATTGTCAAAAGATAGTCCGTTTCCAATTTTCAGGCGAACCGCGATAGAGTACCAGTAATACAAAGATATCGGTCTGTAGGTCGGTTTATTTTGCCACCAAGGGTATGCAGAAAATGATCGAAAGGGCTATATTTATCATCCGGTCCGTGTTCATGATTTAAGCGACCGTGTTCAGTCGAATGAATTCTGATGTATTCCCGTACAGAGCCAGGGGCCCCACATGCGGGAGATAGAGTTTGCTACGATTTGACATTTAGGATGTTATCTCTATCCTCCGATTTTAGATCTGCAAAATCGAAAGGAATCGATATCAAGATGACTTTTCTCTAACAAATGTTATATTTTCAAACATGGGGCTCCGAGGAAGGCAGAAAGAAGGATGGGTCCCTGCATATGTGCATTGATTACTCTGCAACAATAAGGTGAGACCATCAAGAATAATACCCGCAGTTACTAGGGCCCGTGCCGCGCCCGTACCGGAGATTGTGCCCCTGTTTTCAAGATAGACCCGCGGGGTCACACCACCATGCACTGCAGAGGCTGAGCAAGACAAAGATTCAGACCCGATATGGGCACTATGAACCGCAGTGATGTCTTTGAGCTCGACAAATGCCCACAAGATTACGATTCCACGAATCGGACGACGTTCTTAGAGCATGGTTCGAGATAGCATTTATTGATGACATCCTCGGTTTATTCACGATCGCTGCACTACAGACGATTATAATGTACTTGGCACACTCTCAAGCACTGCCGTGTCGTATGCTAAATTTTCTATGTAACTCGTCACTTCACAAGGCTCCTCGGGTACATTTGTCACACCCTAACCTTATTATGGTGTAATGGACACCCGACCCTTACTTAGGCCGAGCGAACCTCGTACTCTTACCGCCTACAAAATCACGCCAATTTTTTTTTTTTTTAATCAAATAAGATAAAACACATAGCAAAATTTTCCACCCTTTTCTCGTAGCCTTTAAATCGAACAAATCTATAATTATACAAAATCATTACCCGGGGCTACGACCCAACCCCGTGGGTGCCCTGTGTCCGTACGGACACCCGTACGTACCTACCGAGGCCTTCGGCTCCATTTTCTCGCTCTCGAGCATACGGCGAGCCATAGAGCAGATTCCTCGCCGCCGCGCATATATACTTACAGCGTCCGGAGTACAGCCGAGTTTGACTCGGCAGCTAGATACATCACACGTACCTACCATGTGATGTGCTGACAACCCACACCCTCATGTGATGGGACCGGGACCCTTCAATATCGATAGTTGCTTCGGACAGGGCCCGCCGTACCCAAATAGTCATATATATACGTGTAACATATGAACTCCACGCCTGTGGCAAAATATGGACCTCCGACAAAGGGCGCTGCTCATCGACAAATCCTACAATTTGTGAGCTGATGGCGGGCGCATCCGTACCGGGTATGTAACACGGGGATTTTCGAGAAGCAAGGGGGTCAGTACGAAGATGTACCGAGTATGTAAAGCGGATATCCTCCCTATAAATATACAAAGACGAGGCACACCCCCAATTCCACCCGCAGGAGAATACGGAAGTAGAGCGATATATTCTGTGGGCGGTGCCGCAGGTATACGTGTTTTTAACCAGTTCACAATGGGATGACGGAATCAATCGATCATTCGCAGACCATGTGTCGACCTCCGTAGTTCAAATCGTGGGAGATAGCATAATCCATACGGAGAGTGGGTAAATGCACACCGGTGCGTGCATAATCATACGCAGGTCACATAATGTACATCCAGCGAGAGATTGTATCCCTACTTTAATAGGGACGTGTGGGGGACGGAAGAACCATCACCATCCGGCCGGCATCCCCATAATATCACATAATCATCTAATCATATGATCCTGGATACGACAGATGCACAATCCCATGGACGGGGCGAGATATGAACAGCGCATCAATCAATAACCTGGCCGCAGCAGAGGACGAAGTGAGACATCCACGGTTCTAGCAAATGAGAAACCATATAATATACAGATCGACATACATTAATGACCCGAGATAGGTTCGCCCAACGAATAAAGGATCATACTCCATCGGTCTTATCTCAGACGTGTACGCAGGCCGGATAATGATCCCGGCTCTACTTTATCAAATATTTCTCCATAATCAAGAGTTAGCTAAAATTGGAATAGAATCCGAACCGATAGAGCCTTTTGAGGTAGCTACACCACATAGGGGATTATGTTAGAGTCGTCCAAAATCATTTTAGAGATTGTTCGGTAATTTATGGGGCGGCACATAGGCAACTTTCTGGTGCAGGAAGTTAGATATGACCGAGTTCGACGTGATTATGGGTATGGATTGGTTAGCTTCTTGTTATGCTAATGTTGATTGTCAAAAGAAGATAGTCCGTTTCCACTTGTGCGAACTCACTCATAAAAGTGGGCGGTCATTCTTAAATTACTATCGCGAGGGGTAAGTTTATTTCATACCTCAAGGCAAGGAGCAAATGATCGTAAAGGGCTATATTTATCATCCGGTCCGTGTTCATGATTTACACCAACAAACCAGGCACCGACTCTTCGGCACAATTGGCCATTTTTCCAACATAACACAATAATTTAGATGTATTCCACTTTCATGAGCTTACATTCTTCCCCCCCGAGCGGGAGATAGAGTTTGCTATTGATTTGTTGCACAAAACATACTCAAGTTTTCCATCATCTCTATTCCTCCGTACAGAATGGCACCTGCAGAATTGAAGGAATTGAAAGAGCCATACAGAGATTTATTAGAGAAGGGCTTTATTAGGAAAAATCACACAAATTTCTCACATCACCCCGGGGCGCCGGTATTGTTTGTAAGAAAGAAGGATGGGTCCCTACATATGTGCATTGATTACCGGCAGCTGAATAAGGTAACCATCAAGAATAAATACCCCCTCCCCGGATTGATGATTTGTTTGATCAACCAATTGCGCTGCCTTGTTTCTCAAGATAGACTTCACCTAACCACAACTATCATCAGGTACGGGTGCGAGAGGCTGATATTATAAGACACATTACACGACCCCTATAATACACCCACTATGAATTCAGAGTGATGTCTTTGGCCGACACAATGCATCACAAACCAAATTTATGACATAAGAGAATAAATTATTCAGGACCGTTCTTAGACATGTTCGTGATAATTATTGATGACATCCTGGTTTATTCACGATCGAAGTAGACCATGCATCATTTGAGGACGGTTTCTTGGCACCTTCCTACACCGTGTCGTATGCTAAATTTTCTAAGTGTGAATTCCTTTGTCTCGACTTGAAGTTTCTTGGCATTCTCCTTATATATTTGTCACACCCTATCTATTAGGGTGTAATGGGCACCCGACCCGTACCTAGGGCCGAGCGAACCCATCGGACCTCTTACCGCCTACAAAATCACGCCAATTTTTTTTTCTTTTTTTAAATCAAGTAAGATAAACACATAGCAAAATTTTCAGCAATCTCTTTTCTCGTAGCCTTTAAATCGAACAAATCTATAATTATACAAAATTTCATTACATAACACGGATCGACATATCACCAATGGAGCTACACATGCATAGACAATCAATACCCCACGACGCCGTTCGCAAAGTCTCTAACATAAACCGTAAATCGTAGCATACATACGTACTCGCAATGCCCACGGAAAACCGGAGCTCGCCAATCCCGCCGAATCATCTTCGGCAAAACTCCCCGATAACTGGTGTACAACGCGCGTGAAACGCAGCCCCCGAAGAACAAAATCGACGGAATATGTACTGAGTATGTAAAGCCAGAAATACTGTAACGGAATCATAAGCCAATCCGTAGATGTAGAATGCAACTACCAAATCATAATCGGAATCGATGTACGAAGTATATCGGACAGAGCCTTATCATGATCGTAGGTGCCGAAGATTGATATACAGTAATCGTGGTCGAGTCGAGAGTACGAAAATACGTACCTTATCCAAAATATCAAAACGCTTACTTTCGATCATAAATAGTGCAAATCAAAGGCGTGCATAGGGCACGAAATATGGTCACCATAACACAACACATTATAACATACACACGGTACCCGGGACATATACCACGCCGGAAACCGAACATATCATAACATAGATGCGGTACCGAGAACCGACATATACCACGAGAACCCGGAACCGACCACATCATAATCCATATACCTAATCGGGACCGGACACGTACCATAAGACATTCGTAACCCTCACGGTAACCGGGAGACGGACATATACCACAAAAAGATTACTCGGAACCGGCCACGACCTCCGGAGACGACATATACCACAAGACTCCGAGATTGGCATATCATACTCCATATACACGGTAGCCGGGGACGGACATATACCACAAGCATCGGAACCGAACACATCATACTATCGAGCATTCATAACGATTATTTAAACACGCTTATATCAAAATTTTTATGCCAGTATACTTGTATCAAAATACTTGTATCAAAATACGCATGACAGAGTACTTATATCAAAATACTGACATCATAGTACTTATAGTAAAAATACTTTGGCCAAATATTTACATTAGATTACTCATAACAGATTTCTTATTTCGAACCGCATATCACATCAGAGTATTCTCATCGTAACGCTTATGTGAGTACCTATCTCAAAATATTCATATCAAATTACTTGTACCGAGTATTTATTTCAGAATCGTCAAATCGATTACTCATAACATAATATCCATATCGTAATACGTATATCAAAATGTTTGTATCAAAATACTTGCATTCAAATGCTTATATCGAGTTACTAGATACTTATAACAAACTCGCAACGATAGCCAAAGGCTTCCATAAATTTTCGTACGGAAATAAGACAAATAGAACTATACAAATAGGTCTCGGGATTATGGGCCCACCTCGGGTCAAGCCGAGGTGGCATACGTGAATTTACGAACATTAGGCTCTATGGAGCCACCGGTGAAGGTCTTAGGGTAGTTCGGTTCCTTTATGAAAGTTTTGGGTGTTTAAGTTATTTTTCCAATAAAGTATAGAAAATCTAATTCAATTATATTGAATGAAAAAGGGCCAAATTCAGACTCGGATTTCTAAGAGTAGAACCGCCCCGAGACTTGTAATCAAGCCTATTACAACCAGGACATGCCAAAGAAAGAAGAGATAAGCCTTACATACCTTAGTTGCGCCTTACGCTCATCCAGACCAATTCACCCTGTTTCGCCTTTAATCTACAAATGGTCATTTTTACCAAATGTTAACTATAAGGATTTTGGTGTTCAATCTTAAATTAGCACTTGTCTACCAAAATTTCGGCAAAGCACCTCCCCCGTAAATACAACGCCCCGAGAATTTAACTCGGCCACAATATCAACAACAACACCAACAATTATTCATAATATTTCATCCAAAATATTCCATAGAATAGCCCACACATTATTTTCCAAATTTTCCAACCAACCAGGCGATATAACTATTTCATAATTTTTTATTTCCGTAACGAAGTCGAAATTAATACTAACAACATCAATAGAAACATCCTCCACATTCTACAAGTTAACTACATTTATTTTCATTATCCAAAATTCTCTTCAAATCTCATTCCATAATTCACAATACCAACGGACGAATTTATATCGCTATTTTTCCGAAATCCGTTAAAACTTTAAATAAACTTGTTAGCAATGAAAAGGAGCCTTATCCATACCTTAAGAATTCAGACACCACGTTATCACCCTCCTCCTTGGTTGATTTTTAACTCAAATTGAAGACAACGCAATTACAACACTTTTCCCTTCATAAAATTCACATATTTTGGTCAAAATTGATTTTTCTTCTCCAAGGCTTTTTTTCTCTCTATATCCAGAATTTTCTGGTTGTTCCAGGTCTGAAAATGAGGAGGGAAGTGCTAAAATATCACTTATATAACATGGGTCATGGGCCTAACCCGGTTGGGCCCGAGTTGGGCCTAGCCCACTGACCTTTCAGACTTAAAATGTTCATATCTCCTTGTCCAGACGTCACCTTGGATGGAATGACCTATGGTTGGAAAGCTAATTCAATTATCTACAACTTATATTTCTTGATATTTTTCCAAATTCCAAACTTATAATACCATTTTTGCCCCTCGAAGTCAGGTCACCCGAAAACATTTTCTTAAAAATATTCGTTTGGAGGGCTTCTACTTTGATTTGGCCCAAGGGTCCTTCGTGAGTTGTGTTTAACTTCACATATGTGATTCATATGACTTTTCAGATGTTCCAAAAAAAAATCTCGATGTGTGGGCCCCACCTCACTTACAAATAATCCGACGTTCAAAAATACGGATACAACACTATCAACGTGAGTTTAAATTATGTAGCAACAACATGATTGTCAATTCAATTTTTTTTTAAGGAAGCACGTGTCACGCTCATGCTTTGAAAATGCGGGATATAACAATATTATTGGAGCTGATGGCATCCGGGTGGATACCCAGAAGATTGAGGCCGTAAAGAATTGGCCTAGACCTACGACGCCGACTGAGGTGCGTAGATTTCCCCTTGGCAAGTTATTACGGGAGATTCGTAGAGAAATTTGCTTCGATTTCGCGCCTTTGACAAGGCTTTCGAAGGGAGCCAAGTTCCGGGATCATTTTCGCGAGCGTAGCTTCCGCATGTTGAAAGAGAAGTTGACTACGGCTCCGCTGTACGACTCTTCCCGAGGGGACCGGACGGTGGCATGTGGTTTATCGTGATGCCTCCGGTATTGGTTTGGGGTGTGTGTTGATACTTGTGACGGCGAGTGATAGCTTATGCTTCCCTACAGTTTCGTAAAACACGAGAGAAATTATCCTACTCACCATTTGGAGCTAGCCGCGGTGATTCATGCTTTGAAGATGTGGAGACATTATTTATATGGTGTTCACGTTGATATTTATACAGATCATAAGAGCCTCCAACCATCTTTAATTAGGAACCGAACTTGCTGGAGAGAGGTGGTTAGAGTTCTTTGAAAGATTATGATGTTGATATTCTATACCATCCGGAAAACTAATATTGTGGCGATGCACTCAACCGTAAGTCTATGGGCAGCCAGCGTACGTGCCATCGGAGAGCAAAGAAATAGTTCGCGAGATCCATCGCTTGGCTAGTCTTGGAGTTCGTTTGGTCCGATTCGAGATATTGGGGTTTCGTTCGAGGTATTGTCAATCCTCTATTACAGAAGAGATTAAGCTTCAGTATGAGGATCCTATTCTGGCACAGTACAGAGATACAACCCTTGAGAAGGAAAAGACCCCGTTCGAGCTTACATCCGATGGAGTACTATTACACAGGGGCAGATTGTGTGTACCCGATGTTGCAGGGCTGCGGCGACAGGTTATGGGCGAGGCACATTATGCCCGTTATTCTGTTCACCCAGGGTCGACGAAGATGTATCATGATCTCAGATGCTTATATTGGTGGGATGGTATGAAAAGGGATATAGCAAAGTTCGTCGCTCAGTGCTCGAATTGCCAACAGGTTAAGATTGAGCACCAGAAGACCGGTGGGTTATTGCGGGAGATGGAGATACCGTCGTGGAAGTGGGAAATCATTAATACGGGCATTATTACATTACCTCGCACTCCACGAGGTATGATTCCATTTGGGTTATTGTTGATCGGCCGACAAAATCATTTCCTCCGTCCGGACTACGTACCGAGGATTATGCCAGGCTATATATTAAGGAGATTGTGAGGCTTCACGGAGTTCCCATATCTATTATCTCTGACAGAGGTGCCCAGTTCACAGCTAATTTCTGGAGATCCTTTCAGGAAGGATTGGGGACCCAGGTGAGTCTCAGTACAACATTCCATCCTCAGTCGACGGACAAAGCCGAGCGCACTATTCGGACACTTAAAGATATGTTGCGGGCCTGTGTTATTGATTTCGCAGGTAGCGGGATGACCATTTACCGCTTGTTGAATTTGCTTACAATAACGCTACTACTCCGCATTCGACGGCACCATACGAGGCACTTTATGGCAGAAATGCGGGTCACCGATTGGTTTTTTTGATGTTGGCGAGACTAAGTTGATTGGCCCGATGTGATCCAACAGAAGTCGTGATAAAGTGAAACCGATTCGGAAAGGTTATTAGCAGCCACGCAGTCGACGAAATCATATGCACAAAATCACCGTCGACATTTGGAGTTTCGTATCGGTGATTGGGTATTCCTGAAAGTGTCACCTATGAAAGGTGTTATGAGATTCGGCAAGAAAGGGAAGCTCAGTCCGAGATATATTGGGCCTTATCACATTATTCGTAAAATAGGCAAGGTTGCCTATAAATTAGATCTCATACCGATTTGGGAGCAGTGCACCGTATTCCATGTTTCTATGCTTCGTAAATGCATTGGTGACCCTTCCGAATATTTCCAGATGATATCCAGGTCACAGAGGAGCTATCTTATGAGGAGCAGCCTATAGCCATATTGGATCGTCAGGTAAGAAAGTTGCGGAATAAAGATGTGGCTTCTGTTAAGGTGCTGTGGCGGAATAATAATCGGGAAGAAACGACCTGGGAAGCTGAGGAGCAGATGAAGAAGAAGTATCCTCATTTATTTCTAGTGCCTACAGGTAATCTAAATTCTTTACTTGACTATGTTGTTTGATGAATGAATTGTTGTGTTAGTTGTAAAAGAAACTCCCCCGAGTGCTTATAAGATCCCGTAAGGTTAATCTAACATTCGAGGACGAATGTTCTAAAGGGGGGGAGGATGTTATATCCCGTATTTTGTACATTGGGACAATCCGGTTTAACTATGATAAGTTAGGGACAAAACTATTCCGGGGTACAAAGTCGGGATTTTTGACCTTCGATTTTATTTTAAGACCTAAAGTGTTCATGAATTTGTTGGCATGGAACAATTAGGAAAATTTGGGACCAAAATTGGAATTATTGGAAGTTGAAAATCATGCATTTTTTCTTGCTTTGGCCGTGTGGTGTGGGAGTTGGCCCCACAATTTGTGGACAATTTTAATTGGTCCAACACATGTGTGGGCCAAGGGACACATGTATGATTCACCTAGGAGCTTAAAAGATGATCACTAAGTCATCTTTCTTCATTCTCAACACTTAGAAAAAAAAGACAAGAAGTTGAAGAGCAAAGGAGGCTCTCGGCCAAGACCATAAAAATTGAAGTCTAATCTTAGCCATCCTAAAATTATTTCTTTGATGCAAACCCATTAATTTGAGGTCCCTAAGTAACGTGGAAGTGTTGTTCGGGTCATCCAATCATCCGTTCTCATCCTTGCAAACCCTAGCCTAGAGTGGAGTTGAAGAAGAAAGGTGAGATTTTAATCATGTTTTATATGTTATAAATGTTGTATGCATGTCGTAGTATGTTAAAATGAAGGAAATTCATGAAATATGGCATGTTGGAGTAGAGGTTGTGTATGTAGTGCCTAGCCGTATAGTGTGTGTGTGTTGGTTGTGTTGAAGCAATGAATTAAAGTCTAGTTAGCATGTTATGATCATTGTAGGGTGAAGAAAGGATGAGAATCATCAATATGTATATATGTAGTGTTGGCCAAAAATGGGTCATATTATATGGCAATGAATGGATTAATTCTACTTAATGTTTTAGTTGTCGTCGTTATAAATTCTATGTTGGAAATGAGAGTTTAATGACTCAAGATTGATGTTGTAATTGTATGGGCTGATTTGGAGGCTATTGTGCATCTAATGTAATTTGTATATTTATAAGAATGACATTGTTAGAATGTGGATTGTTGGTGCAAATCATGATTTGACAGGAATGGGTTATAGTGGTGTTCTCGGGTTTGGGGGGCGATTTTGGGTGAGTTGGGAAGATGTTGTTTGGGATGTTTGAAATGTTGTATGAATTGTTTAAAATGTCTTTGAATATTGTTGGTATGGGTTTGGGTTAGTATTTGAATGTATATAGCGTTGATGTTGGCTTGAAGGTAGCCATTGAATTGAATATATTGAAAGTTGTTGAATGATGTAAGAGAGTACTAATGTTATATTGCCTTTCGGATCGATTATTGATGTTGCTAGGTTGGATGTTGTTGTTGTTGATTTGGCCGAGTTAAATTCTCGGGGTTGGCCTATTTACAGGGGAAATGCTGCCCAAATTTCTGTAGAATTAAGTGCTAATTTGGAATTAAATGCCTATGGCTAATGTTTGGCATATTATGACGTATTTGTAGACCTTGGGGAGCCCGAGGCGTAGGTTGAGATTAGCTTGAGTTTGGAGTAGCTTTGAGAGCGTTTGAGGTATGTAAAAGCTCAATCCCTTCTTCTTTTTGGCATGCCTTAGTTACGAATAGGCTATGACACGAGCCTCGAGGAAATTCGATTCCTCTCGCAATCCGAGCATGTTTATGACTCTTATTCGTTTCTTGGAAATTCGTATGTTGATATGATGAAATATTGGCCTTTATGTCTTTGAAATATTTGGTTTTCAACTTTTGCATAAAAATTTTTGGTTTACGAATTACGTAACTACGAACGCCCGTATCTTTCCACGAAAGGGCTCGGATTACTCTCGATATGCTCGTAGGTGATTGTATGGTGTATGATGAGTGTTTTTCATAAGCGGGCCCGACTCGGTCGACACCCGTCCGTGGGTCCCGCGACTCTTCTTTTGTAATCCTGACGACTTTTGAAAGAATTTTGATTTGGTTATTATTCCGATTTCTACGTATGGTCATTTTACTTATCATTTGAGTCTATGATAATGATTTTATGCATATGGTTACTTACGACTCCGTTCGTGCATTCTCGTTATATCTTTTCGCCGAGTCCCGTGCTTCTGTCATTGCCGTGCGCACTTTGTTATACTCCGGTGTTATGCTGTGTTTATGGTTCACCGAGTCCGTCGCTCGAGGGCCGGGTTCCGTTTATATTTGGTGTTATGTTGTGTATGGCGTTATGCTGTGTTATGATGTGTGACGGGGATACGGAGATTTGAAACCTTCTGGTGTTATGCTGTGTTATGGCGCCATCGACGGGCGGGCGACCATATTTCGAGCCCTATGCATGATTTGTATTTTGAAAGTAAACATTTTGATATTTTGGAAATACATTTTACTTTCTGTACTGCTCGAGTACGATTCGTATTTGTTTGCTATATACACTTTGCATACTCGCACATATTTCGTGCGACCCCACTTTCTGGGGTACCGCGTTTCATGCCCGCAGTGGTACGGACACGCTTGGTGATCCGCCGGCTTTTGGACACCCTCTTACCAGCATTTTGGAGTGCTCCTCTTATTGTCGGAGCCTATATTTTGGTATATATTCGTTCATTTTATTTGTATATATTTGTTCGGGGCACGGCGGGGCCACGTCATACCATATGATTATGTTTGTACTTGTTTAGAGGTACGTAGACGTGTATGTGACTATGCCCGTTACGTCGTACATAGTGTTTGTATGTTATATGTTCGGGCGATCCCGTTCGTCGTGGCGGCCTCGTCGGCTTGCATTTGTATATGTTTTGGTAGTTGCGCCATTTGATAACTATGACTCGATATATATATGGTTGTGTTTGAGATGTGTCAAGAGCAGGTTGATATAATCACGAGACAACATTTGATATTTGTGTCAGTATAAGCCATCTGTTTGTGATTCGGATTTGCGAATGTGTTTGGGTGCCCAGCTCGGGCACTAGTCACGGCCTACGGGGTTGGGTCGTGACATTAGGTGTGCTTGGTGTTACACCCCGGAAGGTTTGCGTTACCAAGACTGTCGATGGCTTAGTACGAGCTCAAGGGAGAGCAGAGTTATACAAGAATTAGGGATGAAGATTATATTATCTGCGTATAAGAGTGTACATATTACATTGGAGATCGTATGGAGTAAATCGATTAACAAGTTGCATTCGATGATAGCCCTCGTAACCATAAGTTAAGGTGGGGCCCACATGTCGAGATTTTATAAAGGACATATGAAGAGATATATGGGTAGTACATGTGAAGTTGAGCAAGTCCTAAGAAGGACCCATAAGCCAAAAATGAGTGTAAGCCCTCCAAAAGGACGATTTAAGAAAATGTTTTCGGGTGATCTGACTTCGAGAGGCCAAAACGGTATTATGAGTTTGAAATTTGGGAAAACTCCCAGAATGAAAGTTGTAGATAATTGAAATATCTTTCCAACCATAGGTCTTTAGTTCATAGGCGACATCGGGATAAGGAGATATGGACATTTTTAAACCGAGAAAGGTCGGTGGGCCCAACCCGAGCCCAACCGGGTCGTGCCCATTACCCACACCTTTTTAAGTAAAATTTCAGCCTTTATCCTCATTTTTCGTACCAAAACACCCAGAAAATTCTGGAGAAAAAGAGAAGGAGAGCCTAGAGAAAAACCAATTTTGACCAAAATCTGAGCCCCGAATTCCGAAGCCCATGAAGAGAAAAGTGTCGTACGTCGCGTTGCCTTCAATTTGAGCTAAAAATCAACCAAGAAGAAGAGGGTGGACGTGGTGGCTACACACTTGAGGTAAGATTAAGGTTCCTTTTCATTGTTAACAAGTTTTTCGAGTTTTTTAACGGATTAGAACGGAGGGAATAGTGTGATAAATTCGTTTGTTGGTGTTGTCGGATTATGAATTTAGGCTTGAAGAGAATTTGGATAAAAATATATATTTATTTTGTAGGATATTGAAGATGTTGTTATCGATGTTGTTGGTATTAATTTCGGCTTCCTTACGGAAATAAAGTTATTAATTAGTCGTATCGCAAGTCGATTGGTTGAGAAAATGGGAAAACGTGTGTGGGGCTGTTTTATGGCATATGTTGTTTGGAAATGATGTTATTACTATTGGTATTGTTGTTGATGTTGTTGGTTATTGAATTGGAATTTCGGGCTAGGCATATAAACGGGGAGATCTTTACTTAGAAATTTCGGCAACTATAAATGAATTTATTTGAAGGACTAAGACAAACGTGTAATAATGAGTCTAATGATTGTGTAACTCCTCTTAAATGTAGACTTGCGAGCTTGGACGAATAAGCATAGCTAATAAGAGGTGGAACAGGTATGTAAAGCTTACCCTTTCTTTCTTTTGGCATGTCTTAGATGTAAGTAAGATATGATACGAGCCTTGGGGTAACTCTATTCATAAAATCCGAGTATGTCTACGATTCTTATTCACTTCTTGATGTTAGCATTCCTAATATAGGCGAGCTATGGCCCTTGTGTCTTTTGTACGATTGGATAGTAAATGTTGCATAACGAGTTCTTGTTCCTAAAGGATTCTATGTTGAATAATGTCCGTAACTTTCATGAACGGGCTCGGATTGCCTTGATATGTTCGTAAAGTGTTCTCTAATGAGTAATGTCCGTAACTTTCATGAACGGGCTCGGATTGCCTTGATATGTTCGTAAAGTGTTCTCTAATGAGTAATGTCCGTAACTTTCATAGGCGGGCTCGGATTGGTTTGATACATGGCCATGATCCTCGAGACGTTATTTGATATAGTTCGTAATGATATTCAAAGAGTACTGAGTATGACTATCATTCGGATACTCGAGCGTTGATTTGTCTACTTATCTATTGAGTCTCAAAAGGATGATTTATGTGTATGTGGTTACTTACTACTCTGCTCGTGCGTATGATTGTTACATTTTTCACTGAGTCCCGGGCCAGGACATGTTTTCGTGCACTGCTTCTCTTGCATTGTTCACCGAGTCCCTCCTGAGGGCCGAGACACGTTATATGTATATGTATATGATGATATGATGGTACGATGATGGCGTCGAGCCCACAGGATGGGCCGAGTATGGTATACATGATGGAGACGAGATGTCCTTCACCAGTCCCTCCTCGTAGGGGC
Organism: Lycium ferocissimum; assembly: GCF_029784015.1. Classification (NCBI taxonomy): domain Eukaryota; kingdom Viridiplantae; phylum Streptophyta; class Magnoliopsida; order Solanales; family Solanaceae; genus Lycium; species Lycium ferocissimum. Next base: position 971,271 of record NC_081350.1, read on the forward strand.
GGGACACGTTATTCACCGAGTCCACTCATTAGAGGGTCGGACACGTTATTCACCGAGTCCCTCGCTAGAGGGCGGGACACGATATATGTATACATAATGGTGATATGATCTTATTTACCGAGCCCCTAGAGGGCCGGACACGTTATATGTATACACATATGCGGAATGATTGTCGATTGTGTCACTAAGTCCCATAACAGGTTGGATATGATATTGATATGCGTGATTTGTGTTTAAGAGCAAGCAGGTTGGATATTCTGGTTATCGTCCTCGCTTCTGTACTTTTATCTCTCGTTATGACTCGTTCCGTATTTCATGCTTTACATGCTCGGACATATTTCGTATTGACCCCCTTTCTTCGGGGTCGCGCGTTTCGTACGTAGTACAAACGATCGTTTTGGTGATCCGCCAATTTAGGACATCCATTCTGCTGTCTTGGAGTGCTCCCTTGTGCTGGAGCCTATATTGTGGTATAGACTCTTCCGTTGTATATATGTACGTCTATTCAGGGGTACGGCGGGGCCCTGTCCCGTCATATGCTACTGTTGTTACTCTTAGAGGTTTGTAGACATACATGTGGGTTGTGATTAGTTACTGTTCGGTTGTGTTTGTGTGATTTATATTTGGGCGTCCCCCTTTCGCAGTGGTAGCCTCGTCGGCTGCGTGTACATATGTTTCGGGATGTTGTGTATACTATGATAGCCTTGCCGTTTTATGTACGATATATATATGTATATGCGACAGTTTGAGACGATATCTCGCCTTTATATATGTATAAGTTATTTGTATGCTGATTCTGGTTAATAGGTGTGTACGAGTGCCCAGCTCGGGCACTAGTCACGGCCTACGGGGTTGGGTCGTGACACTTGGTCAGTAGTGGTCGGGCACTCGTCACAGCTCATCGGCTCGGGTCGTGACAAAAGTGGTATCAGAGCAGTTCTATCCTAGCGATGTCTACAGACCATGTCCAGTAGAGCATTGTTTATGGGTATGAAGCGCGCCACACTTATAAAAAGGAGGCTGCAGGGCATTTAGGAATCATTGACCTTCATTTCTATCTTAGATCGTGCAATAGAGCCAGAGACTAGGAAAGATCATTCCTGATCCTCTTTTCACAGGTAAGTGCAGATTGATATAGATGAAGAGGTCGGCTTCTGATAGTAGGGGTATAGGGAAGGCCCCCAGGGTGGACTACGGACCATGGGAACCAGGGCAGATTAAGTGGAGTCTTAGTTACTCCATTTAGACATATCCTTTTGAGGATATTGAGACGATTTCCCTAGAGCCTGTGACTTGTATGGAGAAGGATCTATCAGAGGATAGCTATGAGACGGACCCGTCTGAGGGTTCGTATGACACACAAGGAAAGAGGCTGCGAGGCTACGGCGAGTTTGGCCACTCCGGTTTCTCACATGATTGAGCATTACGTGAGAGCGACCCTGGTGTAAGTGTTACGGGGTATTCTAGCCTCAGTCTTAGCCTTCGATTAATTAGAGTTGGCAGAGTATTCATATGCTTCGGACTATGATGGGGGAGGTGAGGATGGTGAGTCGAGTAGATGGTGGGAGGATGATGAGAGGGATATTTCACTTCTGATTTGTAAGACCTAGATCGATGCATAAGCGATTCGGGTATGCGGATCATCTTGTGGAACTCTTTATGTTATGTGCGATTACTATGGGATATCCTGCCAATAGTCGACAATCGAATATTTTGAGGAAATCAATAATTGAAGTATTTATGGGTAATTGCGACTAAGACATTTCTGCTACCACTAGGAACCTCGGGACTAGGAATGAAAGGCAGTCGCCTGTGTTAATTTGTGGTTATGACAATTTGCTAGATATTGGGAGCTCCAAAGGTTACGATAGCATTTATCCGACTAGGAGAGTAAAGGACTTTTCCAACCATAGGGGAAATGAATTATAGAGTTTTATTTGGGTTTCCATTAGAATTCAAATTGATTTTTAAAAGATATGTGACAAAAGACCATGTAGCAGTAAAAAGGGCAGGTGTGATCCTTATAAGAAGGCTTACCTTGATTTTTCAGATAGATGTGGTGAAGGTCACCTGATAACAGAAAAAATGAGAGCGATGTCGGCTTATGAATAAAAAGAAAAGAAGAGTAGGTGTTCGAGATGAGATCATTCGTTAAGTCTATATTGCCAGACGCTCATAATTAGGACTTAGAAAGAATGTTAAGAAGTCCTATAGATTTAGACGTACGAAAATATGTGATATGATCCTACTTGGCACACTTCACTTCAAGACATCCACCCAAGACCAAGTCATGGAACTTCAAACTCTACAAGCGGCGTGGATGACAAGGATGGCATGAAAGGCCTTTAGAGGCTCCTACAAGCCACAAAGATGGCTTACGATATGTGAAAGGTAGCTTGGGCGAGGCTTGGAGAAGAAGCTACTAGAATGGAGGCCTAGAAATCAAAAGTGGCTAGACATTCAAAACAAGAGGCATAGATGCAAATGGTCACAATTGCAAGCTTTGAGGATTGGATGATGGCTATATGTGCAAGACGGAGTCTTTGCAAGTTTTAAGCCAACATTCAACTAACCAAACAAGGCCCTTACCTCATTAAGGGCAATAATGTAATAGTTAGGTTTGTTATATCCCGTATTTTGAACAATGGGATATTCCGAGCAAATTGCGAAAAGTTAAGGACAGGGTTATATTTTTTTTTTTCGGTTTTGTTAAGAATGCATGAGTCGCATATTCACCCTTTTATTGGTATGGAGCATTAGGGGTAAATTTGGAATAAGGGAATTAAGGGCAAACTTGAAATTTGGAAATTTTATTTCAAGACTTCTTGAAGAAGCCATTGTGGCCGTGTGGGTATAAGTGGGTCCCACCCATATTTTGGCCAATTGTTTTAAGCCATAAAGGGGGCCATGTGTTCATTTCATATTTGTAGGGGGCATGTATATATATATGTATAATTCATGACCATGCAAGACATATTCATTATCCTAGAAAATTCAAGAAAGATGGAGAAAAGAGAGAAGAGAGACTTTCGGCCAAGGGCTGGCCGAAAGTGGTGTTCCTCAATTTTGATCAAGAAAATTATTTTCTCCTAGCCTTTCCACTAATTGGAAGGTCCTCTACAACGTGGAGTAGTTGTTGGAACAAGCGGAGCGTTTATTCTTGTGAAGTATATCCTAGCCGAGAAAGAGAAGTTAAATGGAAAAGGTAAGGTTCAATCCCCTTTTCATGTGTTGTGGATGATTTGTGTATGTTATGGAGTGTGGAAATGAATGAAATTCATGAAATTGTGGTGTGGAAGTGGTGGCCGTGTATATATGTGTGTTGCGTAGGAATGATGAGTTGAACTTACTTAGTGTTGTAGTTGTTGTTGTTATGGAATATGTGATGAAAATGAAGGTTTGATAACTCGAATTGAAGTTGTAATTGGTTGTGGGCTGATTTAGAACCTAAAGTGATTCTAATATAGTTTCTTGAATTTATGGAAATAATGTTGTAAATGTATGGATTATTGGTGTCATTGATGAACTTGGAAGAAAAAAATGTATTGTTGTTGTCCCGATGGAAATTGGTGGTTTCGGGTTCCATGGCATATTGTTTGGAATGTTCTTAAATCTTGTTTGAATGGTCGCGGATTAGTAATTGAATATGTGAGCACTGGTATTGGCTCGATCGTATGTAGTTTATTTGAATATAAATGAAACGTTGTCGAATTGTGTAGAAAGGAATTATTAATGTTAGAATGCGTTTTGAATCACTTATGGATGTTGTTAGTATGGTTGTTGGTATGGTTGTTGTTGATTTGGCCGAGTTGAATTCTCGGTTGTTGAAGTTATACGGGAAATCGCCGCCCAAATTTCGTAGACAAAGTGTTAGTTTGGAATTGGATCCCTAAGCGCTTATGGCTAATGGTTGATATCTAATGACATTATTGTAGATCGTGAGAAGCCGAGACTTAAGTTTGGATTAGCTTAGGAAGCGGACAAGGTATGTAAAGCTCAACCTTTCTTTCTTTTGGCATGCCTTAGTTGAAAGTAAGTTATGACACGAATCCCGAGGTAACTCTATTCTTGCGATCCGAGCATGTCTATGATTCTTATTTGTTTCTTGATACTCGTATTCTTAATGTAGTCGAATTATGGTTCTTATGTTTTGGTGTGACTAAGTTTCAAAAGTTGCATAAAAGTTTTGTTTTCAAAAGAGTTTTGTTCTTAAATGGTTCTCAGAACTACGAACGACCGTAACTTTCACTGGAAGGGCTCGGATTGCTTCGATATGTTTGTAGAAAGTCCTAAATTGAATAATGTCCGTAACTTTCCGAGGCGAACTCGGATTGGTTTGACATATGACTATGATCCCTACGGTCTTTTGATATGCTTATGATGTTTATTATGTTTTCGAGTGGCGTCCGAAAGATATTTGAGGTAACTTTTGTCCCGATTTTCAAATGACGATTTGTTTAGCTCACTTCATTGAGTCTTTGTAAATGATTTATGTGCATATGGTTTCTCACTACTCGTCGCGTGCCAAGCTCAACGTGTCTTTCACCGCGTCCCGGCCAGGGCATGTATTCGTGCACCCACGCATTATTCACCGCGTCCCTCACTGTAGGGCCGGGGCACGCAGATTACCGCGTCCCTCACTAGAGGCCGGGGCACCTTATATGATATGATGATGATGATGATGATATGGGGATGGCGCGAATGGCACATGATGATTCTATTCACCGAGTCCCTCACTAGGGTCGGCACGGTATATACATATATGTATATGCATGCATACATGATGATGATATGATTTTACTTACCGAGTCCCTCACTAGAGGGCCGGTACACGCTATATGTTTACACTATGATTATATGACATTGACATGCATGATATATGTTTTCAAAGGCAAGTCTTATGATTTTCCATATTCTTTTACTTCAAGATGATCCCGCTTACCCGTATTCCATGCTTTACATACTCGCACATATTCCGCATCGACCCCTTTCTTCGAGGGCCGCGCTTTCATGCCACACGTAGTACACCCGTACGAGTAGAAGACGTTAGTAGAAGATGTTCACCGGATTGGCGAGCTCCATTTCCTCCCGAGGCGTCGCCAGCGTAAACTTTTTGTATGACATCCGAGCTATGCAGAGACTTGCGCGGCTGTCGTGTATATAAGATGTCGCTTGCGAGCGGTTACGTGTTTTCGCATTTGTTGATATATTATTATGCGATATGTTGCAAATTTCCTATGTTACAGATTTTATTTGATTTGAAAAAAATGAAATGAAAAAACTTTCCTTATGCATTCTCACACGTTTAAGGGCCCAAAGACGATTATGAATAACGAGAGTCATCGGTTCGCTTCGGCCTAAGTAAGGGTCGGGTGCCCATCACGCCCTATCGAAAATTAGGGTGTGACAAGGTTTCTTCTTATTTCCTAGAAGTATAAGTAAGAGGATGACCCGCATTTACACTTAGACTTTGATGATGAATATTTGAGAGATACTCATATTTTGAGTGATAGATTGTTAGGTAGAATCTAGTGTTAGTTTAGTCATATGATGGTGGATTCCATTGTTGGTTGTAGAACCATTTATTTCAAATGAATTCATGAAGATTGTTCATTTGTAGATTTCAAGTGAACTTCTTGCCTTGATTCATACTGCTTTGGTTCTTTTGGGTCTTTGAATTCAAATTGGAAAGGTTAGGTTTAATATACCTAGATTTGTCTATAGGATTCCCCCATTCGGGTCAAGTATCTATCCCTCTATTTCTCATCCTTTTTCTTCGTATCCTTTAATTTTTCGCTTTTGAATTGATTTGGCTTCATCCCCAAATCGATTCGTTATCATTTGGTATCAGAGCAAGGTTAAGGAGTTGTTCTATCAATTCTTCAATCCTTGGTTGAACAAAAAAAATAAAAAAAAATGAAAATCAAGAAAAATTAAAAAAAATTGGTGTTTTGATGTTTGTTTGTTGGATTTGAGGTTGAATCGGTGTTTATTTCTAGCTAAAATCTCGAAATTCGAAGTTTGGAGTGGTTTGGTGAAGATTGGAACATTTCACCATTGTTAGGGAGGATAAGCTCTTGAAGAACTTGGGAAAAATAGGTGTTCTTCGATTTTGGGTTGGAATTGAGTGTTGTTGAGGCTAGATTTAAACTTATTGGCATCAAATCTGGTAGGATACAAAGTTTGGAGGCATTGGAAGGTGTTTGGAAGAGATTTGAGGTTTCCACCATTGAAGGACCTTCAAAGCTTGAAAAAAAATTCAAAGTGGGTTTGTTGATTGGGGGCTTAATTGGGTCTAATTACTACTGGGCTTTGTTCTCCTAGTTGAGGGGAGCTTATATCCGAAATTTGGGAAAAATTGGAGTTGATTTGAGCATAGTTGGAAATTTGGGTGTTCTTGAGCAATCTTCATATCTTCAAAGGAAGAAGACACCCATAAGGGAAGTTTTGATCCAAAATTTCAAGTGCAAAAGTTGAAAAGTGTTTTTCTACCCCGAAAAAGGAAAATACTAGGTTTAGTGGGCCCAAGTACAAGGAATAATCAGAAAAAGAAACATCCAAACAAATCCCAAGAGAAAAAATTGAAGTCACAAAAGTTGTCCCGTGTGCAACACATGTGAGTAGCATGTCGTCACATGTAACGTCGCATGTAGCGCCTGCTAGTCGCATATGGTGTAGCATCCTTTGACAGAGAGTTGAAAATTTTGGTCTGGTATCAAATGCTAGGCGCAGGTCACCATAGCATGTTGAACATGCGAATAGCATGTGCTGCACAGGTTTAGCATGTTGCGCGTTTCAGGTTTTTCAACTCTAATTCTCTTTCGATTCCATTCCTAATCATTTCTTTGATTCTTTTAACTAATTAACAACTACTAATTGGTCCTTACATGGTTGTTAACTAGTTGTTGAGTCCTTAATTTCGTTCGTGCCAATTCTTTTCAAGCTTTTCTCGTTTTAATATCGTTGAAACTTCATGGCTCAAGTTCTTTTGCTTTATCGAGTCGTCCGTCTTTTGATTAACAAAAATCTATTCCTCCACAAAGGTTAGCAATCTTGTGAATTGATTTGGATTAAAAGGGGTTCTTGACCAACTTTGGAAGAAGCTTTAGGTTGAGAGGTAAGCTTCAGCGCAAATACGAGTGACGTGAGGAACTTTACTACTAATCTTGTTTGCTCGTTATGTAGGTACAAGAAGAGGAGACATAAGGAGAAGGAGAGATAAGGATGTCATCCATAGCCTCCGAGTCTAGTGGAGATGATTTTGAAGGTTATGAGATAAGGGTATGACTATGATGAATATAGGGGCTATGCGGGAGATAACATGGGATATGAGCATCACTATTCTTACAATAAATATGATGGTGATGGTGCTCACGAGTTGTATGAGGAACATGGTCGATATTGTTACACCTCGTAGTTTTGGACACTGAGGTTCGTTAGGTGTTAGTTGTTTTAATTGAAATCTAGAGTGATATACGCCTATCTTATGGATATGAGGGTTTAAGATCATGTATGAGAAGTATCGGAAAGACTGGAGGTCGAACGGGAGAAGAATGAAAATCTGGTTGGACTGGGTAGAATTGCCCTACGTGTTCATGACATAGCCTCGCGTTCGCGATGGCCAGGAAAATTCCAGACCATCGCGTTCGCGAGAGTCCCTCGCATTCGCGAAGACCAGTTGTTAAGTCGGCTCCACCGACTTTGGCCACCTATATAAAGGGGTAAAACCCCACCTTTTCATCAGATTTGGTCTAAGAAAAACCCAGAAAATAGTTGATGGGTGAGGATAGCATAAAATTGAGTGAATTCTAAGTGGCGGAGTGTAGGTTTAGGCTCGGATAGCGCGCAGTGGTAATTGTAGTATTGTTTTGTGACGGATTTTGGTTTGGCTCCTAGGCGAATACTGAAGATACTGCGGTTTTAATGAGAATAAGGTATAACTCTCTTCCTGCTGATATTAATATTGGTTTCTTTACGAAGATAGAGTGGTTAAATAATTGTATAGTAAGTTAGTTAGTTATGGAAGTTGGAAAATAGCGTGTGGGTTGTTTTATGAAATATATTGGTGTTGGAAATGATGTTATTGATGTTGGTATTGTTGTTGTTGTTGTTGGTTGCCGAGTTGAGGTTTCGGGCTAGGCATATAAGTTGGGGATGCGCTGCCCGATTTTCGGGCAGATATAGAAAAGGTTTAACTTGAAAGCTTAGCACAAGTATACTATGATGAGTCTAACGATAGTGTGAATCCTCTTAAATGTAGACTTGCGAGCTCGGACGAATAAGTGTAGATAATTGGAGGTTGAACAGGTATGTTAAGGCTCATCCCTTTCTTTCAAAGGCATGATTCCTATGGTATGATTTCATAAATGTTTCCATAACCTCCTTGATTTCAAAAGCTAGAAGTTTATGACTCTTAAAGTTTCTTATGATGTTAAAAATTAGAATGTTTTTATGAGGATTACAATGATGATGATTTTATGTTTGAAAGTCTTAAGTTATGATTTCAACGATGATATGCAAACGTTGAGCTATTTCATGATTTTCTCGATTCTATTCATTGTTGTTGATCTCACCTTATGAATTGCTCCTTCGAGGTGAGATATAGCGATAATGGTTGTTCCATAATATGAATCGGAGGTTACCGACCTTACTTCACTCCAATAAAGTTGTAGCTTTCATATGAGCTTTTATGCATACTATTTACATTATGTATATGAATATGGTATATACTAACTTATATGGATCGGGTCGTACGTTCCTCGGCACTAACTTATATTGATCGGGTCGTATGTTCCTCAGCACTAACTTATATGGATCGGGCCGTATGTTCCTCGGCACTAACTTATATGGATCGGGCCGTACGTTCCTCGGCACTAACTTTTATGGATCGGGCCGTACGTTCCTCGGCACTAACTTATATGGATCGGGTCGTACGTTCCTCGGCACTAACTTATATGGATCTGGCTGTACGTTCCACAGCACTAACATTTATGGATTTGGTTGCACGTTCCTCAACACTAATACTTATATTATATGTGTATATACATATATACATATAGGTTCTTGTGTACATATGATTTTAAGATATACAAGTTATCCCTCCTCTTCCATGTTACCTTTCATATCTGCATATGTTATTATTTATGTCTTACAGACTCAGTACATTATTCGTACTAACCCCCTTTCTTCGGGGGCTACGTTTCGCCGCGGTAGGATTCTCGGTTTAGTGATCCTCAGGCTTAGACTTCGCCTGTTTGCTGAGAGCTCCATTGTTCTGGAGCTTGAGTTATTTTAGTACAGATCCTTTTGACATAGACTTTGTTATACTCTTAGAGGTCTATAGACATATGTGGGTTGTATATATGGTTTGGTCAGCTATACGGATGTAGTTCGTTTTGGATATTCCCGCGTATAGTGATAGCCTTGTCGGCTTGCATATTTTATTATGTTTGGTTAACTTTGATTCCTCAGGAGACAGGTTCATTTTGATATATGGCATTATGAGTTTACAACATGTTTTTGCAAATTTTCTACATTGTCCTAGTATCAGTCTGATTATAGCTAACAGGTTCGTATACGAGTGTCCAGCTCGGGCACTAGTCATGGCCTATCGGTTTGGGTCGTGACAAAAGTGGTATCAAAGTAGTTCATCCTCAGAGTATCTACAGACCGTGTCTAGTAGAGTCTTGTTTATCGGTGTGTAGTGCACCACATCTATAAACAGGAAGCTATAGGACATTAGGATGTTATCTTTCCTTCTTACTCTAGGTCGTGCGATAGAGCTATGTTATCAGAATAATCCCTCTCTAATGAATTGATGTTCATCCCAGCAACCGACGTTGCGGTATGTCGAAGGCATTAATCGAACAGGGTAGTGAAGTTCAAGTGACAAACGTTACCAGGTAAGCTGATGTTATTTTCACTACAGGTTAGGTTTGGAAAGTTCTAATGCAATGACATCCGGGAAAGGAAGAAAGTGAGTATATGGAAGGTAAGGAGATCAAACTGTTGACAAAAAATGTATGGGACAAGGGTAAGTAAAGCTTCCAAGAGAGACGACGGGCAAAGCACGGGACTATTTGGATAAAATTTGAAGGCAGGCATGCGAAAGGGATAAAGTGTGGTAGTGTGGAACAAAAGATGAATGTGTGGGGTTAGAGAACAAACTTTGATAAGTGGGACTAAAGGATAGTGACCACAACTAGGAATGTGAAGTAAGAAAAAGAATGATCAGGCCTTGCAATGATGCTAAGAGATTTTCTAGCTCTCGAGAGGTATATAAAAGGATAAATGTGGAGTTATATCGACATGGTTGCCTCCAACATAGGGAAGCTTTCCTAAAGGATGACTTAAGAATAGAACGGATTTGCATGACTAAAGGAATATTCCATGAACTTCAGGGTTGATACTATAAATAACAAGAGGAGAAGGGCGCTCGAGGAGGAAGGAACCCAAGTAAGGCTAAGGATGAAAGTAGGGAAGGTATACTAATGGGTTGATCGAAGGAAGAGGAGAGAAGAGAAAAGAAAAGAGGGCAATCACCAAGGAAAAGCAAAAGGATAATAAATTAGCAAGCTAACCGAAAGGTAGTACATCAATAACTTAGGATGAGGATAAAGAACACCGAGATTCGATTATAGAGGAAACAGAAGAATGTATGGGAAATATTCATCAGTATGGACTAGCCTTGGCGGCAGGAAGGAGAAGAAAGAAGAGAGTATATTGCAGGGATTTTACGACGCGAACAAGAAGTGGCAGGATACTGGAAGAACTACACCGCATAGATGGGATGCAAATAAGTAGTCAAGGAAAATTTTGGATAAGTGAGGTAAGTGAGAAAAGAGGATTGATAGTGGAAGTGGAAGAGTATAGCATATTAACTTTCAATGGTACATTGTAAACGTAAGGTGAAACTGGAAACTCAGAGTAAGAAGAATTCCAGTGGTAATAGTTGTGGAGGAAGACGAGGGACAAAAAGAGCAAGGTGTGACCAAAAGTTTCGTAAAATATTTTGATGGATTCCAATGTCCCCGTTAACCTATGGATTCGAAAAAATGTTCAGTCATAAAAGGTAGAAGTAGAAGGGCCTTGAATAAGGTAGCGAGAATGGATCTGTAATGCATAAGCGCTTCGTTTAAATGTAAAGCCCTCGATTAAGCAGAGAGGGAAATAAGCCAAGCTATACGATGAGAGAATTTCGAGATTATAAGAGACCAAAAGAGTTGAAGGATCGTTAGGTCTGGCCGATGACTACTAATATTCGGGAGTTACTAATATATAAAAACACCCATAAAAAGAGGGGAAGAGCAGGTCGAGTCCTGAAATGAGGTATGGTGTTGTCAAAATTCCAGAGAGAGAAAGATGTTAGCGTAAAGAGGCCAAAATTCGGGAGCAGAAACGAATTAAGAATGCATTAAGAGGGAGCAGAAAAGAATCAAAGATAAGCGTACCACGAAGCAGGGATGAAAAGGGATTAAAATGGATCAAAAGAATACTTCATGCGGACGTGAGATGTGATATTTCTAGGTCCGGCATATTCTAAAGAGTAATAAAGAGAACAAGGAAGGTCTCTAAAATAATTTCACAAAGAATAATGAAAAAGACGACAGGAGGGAATCTTAGTGCCGGAAGAGATGACAATTGTAGCAAAAGGAGTAATGGTTGGCAGTTTGGTAATTTCCAAAAGAAGGAAGAGCGTTGTTCGGCCATATAAACTGGATATTAGGAAGAACCTCTCGGATCACTAATTACACTAAATAGGAGAGCATATACTATGGGAATTATTGGAACCATCAACGTGAAATTGTGCCCGACTATAATAGTAAGAAGGGCACGCTGGAAAGCTAATGGAGACTAATGACTAACGAGGTAATCGTCGGTACATGAGAATCGAGGATAAATATATTTACGTTGCAAGAAAGTTGTAATGAAGTTGGAATTTCTATAGCCCTATGCTTGTGGGATTGTATCGCGAGGTCAAGGAAAGGAAATTAGGGGAAAAGTTTTGGTAGGAATTCAAAGATGTGGTGAGCTATGGAATTAGTTTGAACTCGGATTATAGATTGACCCAAGCGATGTATATTGAAGAATAATAAAAATGGTGAGGAAGCATTATGTATATACGTCTTTTGGATATTGTCATAGCTAGTCTTGGAAAGGAATTGGGGAGGACAACTTAAGGAACATACCCATTATGTTTTCTAGCAACAAAGTAATGTGGGATAAACATTTAGAATGTCAGGGTAAGAGAGATTGTGACAAGGATGTAAAGGATTAGAAAGGCTGACTAATGAACTACAAGGAGTCAATACAGTGTATGTTTAAGATCAACGGATACAAAAAGGATAGCCCGACATGACACCGAAGGAGTAAACGAAAAAAGACACCGTATTTGAGAAAAGGGAGCTGCCCACTAATAGGGAACAAGGAGTGAGAAAATTGAGTACTTGCAAGACAACGAGCAGTTATGGCATGGCAAGGCAAGACAACAATAATGGAAACAGAACGAGAGCGGGATACTAGTTCGTACCTGATTACGTACATAAGAACAAGTAGGTAATGGAACGCATGGATAAGTCCAACGGAAGAGTTAAGAAAGAACGAGAAGAGACTGATCATGTCACGACCCAACCCCGTAGGCCGTGACTAGTGCCCGATCTGGGCACCCAAACGCATCTATCGAACGCTATCTCAAATTATATCAAACACGTCCAAGTATCCAACCGGGGCCGACAAGGCTATGTTGCAAATTTGGATGATTTCCAGAAAAATTTCGGCAGAGTTTCCTTTGTTTTACGGGCTATCCAGAATAACCCTGCACGCAGGAAATACCAACAGAGGCCACACAGTAATAACAACACAACATATATACATACGCGGACGGCCGCGCGGCGAATGGGGTCGCCCAAACACAACATATACATACGCATCTGTACATCATGACCCTAACCCACAAACATGTCCACAGACCTCTAAACAGATAGACAGAATCATATGACGGGACAGGGCCCCGCCGTACCCTGAACCACTATACACAAATATAACAAAAGATCCGTATATACCAAAATATGGGGCTCCGACAAGGGAGCTCTTCAAGATAGTTGAATGGGGATCCTAAGCTGGCGGCTCGCTCAAACGTGTATCTGCACCTGCGCGGCATGAAACGCAGCCCCCGAAGAAAGGGGGGTCAGTACGGAATATGTACTGAGTATGTAAAGCACAGAACACAGTAAATAGAACCACAACCGAACTGGACTTTATCAAAATAAATATAGAAATCAGGGAATCAAAAACTTGCCTGTGAATTATATCTCATGTATATCCATATCATGTCATCAAATCATTATATACATACAGCGTACCCGACCCTCCAGGGAGGGACTCGGTAAGTAAAGTCATGTAAACATCATATATAGTAATCATGAAATCATATAATCATATGCATATGCCGTACCCGGCCCTCTAGTGAGGGACTCGGTGAATAGGATTATCAAATGCCATCCTGGCCGCCATCCCCATACCATCACATCATCATATATACATATATAGCGTACCCGGCCCTCTAGTGAGGGGCTCGGTGAATAATGCAATAAAACTGTGCACGAGTACATACCCGGCCCGGGACTCGGTGAAAGGCGTATTAAGCTTGCACGAGCAGAGTAAAGGAGAAAACCATATGCAATATAAAACATACAATGTTTGCCAAGACTCGAAAGAACCATCCAGACGATAGATCATTTAAAGGAGGTCAGACAATAACCGTAGATCATACCGTTCGGAGTTACGACGAATTAGGTCAAAGACAAAACCTTTGGGATCATTTGTACATGGCAAAATAGATCATAGAACTCAATGGAATAGTCAAGACGATCACTTTTTAATAATCGGAAATTATTCAAAAGTCATACTTGCATAACACTCAAAATAAGTCAATTAAGTTACCATGGAAAAATCTCGGAAATTGGGGGCCCACCTCGGGTCAAATGAGGCGGCGTACACAATTTACGTTTAATACGTTTCAAGACATTACTTATGAAAGTTTTAGGGTAATCGGATCCTATTCATGCAAGTTCTAGGTATTAACAATTCTTTCCAACTATTCACAAGCATTTAATTCAATTCTACTGAATGAATAGTAGTCAAATTCAAGCTCGGATTTCTAGGAGTAGAGTCATCCCCGAGGCTCGTATCTTAGCCTAACATACCTAGGACATGCCAAGAGAAGGAAAGAGCAAGCTTTACATACCTTATTCGTCTTCCTCGCTTGTCCAAACTCAAGTCCCGATTTCCTCAAAATCTACAAATGGTCATAGTTACCAAACATTACTATAGGCCTTTTTGGAATGCAATCTTAACTCGATATTTGTCTACAGAAATTTGGGCAGCATCTCCCCTATAAGTTGGCCGCCCCGAGAATATGACTCGGCTCAGAATATCAACAACCAACCCGATAACAATTCCAACAACATCAACAAGCACTACAATCACATTTCAACATAAATAGTTCTTTCTACATGACTTCAACAACATTCATAATTTCCATTTTACTACCTCAACCGCTTACATTCAAACCAATATTAACGTTTATATATTCAACTACCAATCCAAACCCATTCAAACCATATACAAGAACACTTTAAACAAATCACACAATTTTTCAACCAACCCAAATAATGTCCCAACTTACCCGAAATTGTCTCCAAACCCGAGAACAACACCAAACACATTCTTTCCTTCCAAGTTCATGAATTATACTAACAATCCACACATTAACAAGGCAATTCTCATAAATACAAAAATCACATAAAATGTGCATAAATTTCCAAATCATCCCATAACGAACATAACATTGTTTTGAGTCATCAAACTTGCATTTTTTTTCCTCATAAAATCCATAACGACGATAACGAAAACATTAACGACAATTCGTTCATCCTCAACTACACAAAGGGAGGGCCATTCGGCCAACACCATACAAGCAACCATAATTGATTTCCATTATTTTCTTCACACCACAACAATCAAAACATGCTAACTAATATTAATTCATTACTTATAACACCACATACATACACACGGCCAATCAACACATACACGGCCCAACTTCAACACAACTTCTAACATGAATTTCTTCCTTTTTAGCATACTACAACACATATAAACCATTCACAACACATAAAACAAGATCAAAACTCACCTTTCTTCTTCACTTCTTAACTTGACCAAAGTTGGTCGTTAGAGAAAACGAGCGAACTATTGTCCGAAACAACAACTCCACGTTACTTAGCACCCTTGAATTAGCAAGTTAGCTTGAAGAAATAATTTTTTTGATGGTCAAATCTTGGTCTTCCTTTTTCTCCCTCTTGGCCGAAACCCCTCTTTTTCTCTCTTCTCTTTGTTTTCTTGATTTCTCTAGAATTTTGGCTAAGCGTGGAAGATGACTAAGTCATCTTTTATAACTCCACAACATAAGTCCATGTGGCCATGGCCCACTACCAAGTGGCCGGCCACCCTTGCTCCCAATTTTTTTTTTTTTTTGAATTTTCAAACTTTCCCAAAATAGCACACTTACTAAAAATGGAAAATTCCTCCAAGTGTTTCTTTAACATTTTCAAGACATTAGAATCATACACAATTTAAGCCTTTAAAACAAACGAAAGTCTCTCGGGATAGCCTTGTCCCTAACTTCTCATAATTCACTCAAGTTGTCCCGTTACTCAAAATACGGGATATAACATCCTTCCCCCCTTTAGAACATTCGTCCTCGAATGTTCAACTAGTCCCGTAGGGTCTCATAAGGATCTCGGGGGTTTCCCTTATCAGTAGACTGAGCATCCGCGTCAACTACATCGTGGTATTAATTGTCTCTATCCGGCACTTACATTTCTCGTATTCGCTTCCCCCCTTTAGGGGTGTACTTATCTTACTATCCGAGCATATTCGCCTTACGCCTGCATTTTTCTCTCTCGGTCAGACCGCACTTCTGTTTCGATGTTCCGATCCCTCTTACTACTTATCCACTCACTTCCTTTCTCTTTCCGATGTCACTATGCTAGTACTTCCCAAGTCTACCCTATAGCTAAAACGATATCAAGTTACCTTATGACATTCATGCCATTCATGTTTTTCTTTTCACTTGAACTGTGTTGTTCTGTCCGATTAATATCGCCCGTATACTGTCATGTTAATCACCGGAATACGTTCACCCGCTAGCATAATCATGCACGGAGCATCACACGCTTTCGGTACACACGTATAACTGTCAGCATCTCACTCACAAAAGATCCCCTAAACACCACTCAAACTGGCCCTAACTTTAGTGCCGTGAGGCACCTTCTCTTTCTTTACCCGATACAATCCGCCCCGGCCTACGCGACCTCTTAAAATTTTCGCTTACTCAGGATATTCTAGATCCCTTTAGATTACTCTAGCTTTCCATTGCTTCTTATGACTAAAGTTGTGAAACTTTCAGAAACTTCCCAGGGGGTCACCCATCCTGGAATTTCCCTTACTCTAGCACGCTTAACTTCAGAACTACAACGGAATACAGTGCTCTAACGTTAGCATAATCGCGTTCAGCTGACTACTGGACCCTCGCCACGCACCTTGGGGTAGAATAAAGTCTTGACAGATTTCCGGACGCCCTTGTAGCACAATTACCGTTTTGCCCCTCTCTCGCTTTTACCTATTCACGGTCACTTATGGATATTACCGCTTTCCATCCTAGACTCCCGGGTCCGTAATAGCAATAAACACACCTTAACTACCGTTGTTTATAAATACTAGATTACTAACCCTCAGGTTTTCCATCTACCGCTATTACGCAACAATTATATCACAGACACGAACATATAAGAACATAAATTCTAGTGAGGATTCATGTACCTGTAGCCGCATCCGGTGGTGCCTCCTGATCCTGCCTTCTCGTCAGAGCAAATACGCGGTTCGAAGGACCGCTGGAACTCGGGACTCCGCCGCGGCCTCTACCACGGCCCGCTGGTGCGCGTACCCCGCCCGCAGGCGCATACCGCCGAGAGGACGAACCAGCAGCCCGGTACCGACCCTCAAATATGGCCGGACCAAGATCAAGCCCGACGACGACACCCCCATACGGGTCACCACAACCCTCATAATGGGGCCTCGTCCGGCCCTAACGACCGCAAGAAAAATACAAGCGATCAAATCTCCCCGCCCGGGAACCGTGGGGGTCACGACGACACTCCCCAAAACGAGGTCTACCACAACGAAACACTAGCGGGTGATCCCCGTCGGCCGGCGCCCTCGGTCCTTCCATGCCCCGGGCCTCGTGCGATGTCCATGCGGGCCGAAACCTCTATAATCATCCACCCATATACGCGCCATATCCGCCACAACGTGAGGAGCATATCTCGGGGAATCAAACTCGCGTCGACGCTCCCGGCCGCCTCAAGTGTATAAATCGTGTACCCTGGCTCGTGCGATCTCTCGGGGGTAGATCAAATCTCTCCTCCGCCACGAACTCCCGTGGGGGTGCAGCGCGCCGGCCACGGGACCTCATACCCGTACGCGCTATATCGAGGCCGATCGCCCGCCGAAACTCCCTCGAATATCCCGCCGATCTCTCTAATGAACTCCGAGGGTCCGGCCCCTATTATAGGTGATCCCCTCGTCGGCCGGCGCCCTCTATGTCGCTCTTCCATGCCCCCGGGGACATGCCCGTATTCGTGCGATGTCCCTCATAGCCCCGTCCTCCGCCCTAGCCGAGGAGCCCATCGACATACGGGCGGTAAAAGTGTCGCGCGCCAGCGTCAATCACGGTGAATAATCATCCGCCCCATATATAAGAAGACACTTCGCCTTTCTTTAGGCATTAAAACATTTCATCGTCATCCATATCCGCCACAACGATCGGAAGAAAGACGGTCCTAAATGTCCCGTAGCCTAATAGATGTTGTGCAACACACCGATCAAACTCACAGCCGTACATTCGAGGACTAACCGCTCTTTTGTCACGACCCAACCCCGTAGGCCATGACTAGTGCCCGGCACCCAAACGCATCTATCGAAGATCTCAAAATTATATCAAACACGTCCAAGTATCCAACCGGGGGCTATGTTGAAATTTGGATGATTTCAAGAAAAATTTCGCCTCCACGAACTCATCCTTATATTTACGTCATCCGGGAGCACCCTCACCACGGGACAGCTCAACAAGACTCATATGCGGACCGGCGCCGCGTGCGAATGGGTCGAAACACAACATATACATACGCATCCGTAATCATGACCCTGAGACAAACATGTCTCGCCTCAAAAATTAATCATATGACATGTATGCCCCGAACCAATATACACAAATATAACAAAAGATCGTATAAAATCCGGGCTCCGGACAGGGAGCTCTTCAAGATATAGTTGAATGGGGATCGCCGCATCTCTCAAACGAACTCACCGCGCGGCATGAAACGCATCTCTCGAAGAAAGGGGGTCGACGGAATATGTGAGACCACGAAGAATAGAACCACAAGCCGAACCGACTTTATCAAAATAAATATAGAAATCGTCAAAAACTTGCACCGTGAATTATATCTCATGTATATCCATATCATGTCATCAAATCATTATATACATACCGTTGTTGGCCCTCCAGTTGGGACTCGGTAAGTAAAGTCATGTAAACATCATATATAGTAATCATGAAATCATGTAATCATATGCATATGTCCACCCGACCCTCTAGTGAGGGACTCGGTGAATAGGATTATCAAATGCCATCCTGGCCGCCATCCCCATACCATCACATCATCATGTCATCATATATACATATATAGCGTACCTGGCCCTCTAGTGAGGCGCTCGGTGAATAATGCAATGAAACTGTGCACGAGTACATACCCGGCCCGGGACTCGGTGAAAGGCGTATTTGTTACACCTTGAAAATTTCCCCTTAAGCGTACAGTGAATAGACTAATGAGGGGTACGATGTACACGAGGTTTGGAAAAGTAAGAACTAGTATGTGATGATGCTAATTAAGAATTTCGAAGGCATTAGACTTGAGGAAAGAAAGTTGTTAAGAGAAGCGAGACTTAAGTTAGTGTATCAGACGAGAATTATGAGCATTGAGTTAATGATGCCCTAATGATGTCCCAAGAAAGAGTTATAACGTCCCTTCAAATGATATTGAAGTGTTGAACAAGTGTTAAGAAGGTTCCACAAGGATCGGAGATCAAACGAGTCGACGAAGCAACTTTCGGAAACCTGGGCAATCATACGGCCAGACATACTGGCCGTATAAAATCTACTGGCCGTATGTCCAGCCGTAGAATTAGCCCAAAATGAATTAAGCCACTGGACCAAATGTACGGTCCAACATACGGCTGGTATAAATTATACGGACCGTATGTTGGTCCGTATATTTCCAATCGGGCTGAACCTGATTTTATATAAGGGATTCTTTCCATTTCATTTTTCATTTCCCCTTCATTCCTCCACAACACAAGAAGCCTCTAGAGTGTTCCAAACATTTCATCCATGAGAAAACCATAGAAATCTAAGATCAACAACAAGAAATCAAGAGAATCAAGTGAAGGAAACCCATTAAAAGTCATCCAAGTCAAGAAATCAAGGAGAGATGAACTAGGGTTTTGGTGCTAACACACCGTGAATCACCACTCCAAGCTTGTTCCTCTATTGTTTAAGGTAAGTTTCATGACCCTTACATGCTATTTGAAGTATTTTTTAAGTTGAGATTCATGGATTGTAGAAGAGCACCACAAATGGGTCATTAAATGGATGAATATTGTCATTAGTGATTAGTAGTGAATTGAATCATGGAAATGAATATGTTGATGATATAAATGTGTTATAAATGACCTATAGAACATGAAATGAGTATTGGATACGAAAGAATGCGACGATGGATTTTTAGTCATAATTATGGGAAATTGAGGTGAATCATGAAATGCTAATCGTATGAATGAATGACGATTGTTGTTAGCGATATTGTGATGATTATTATGAATGTTGGGAGTTGATATGGAATATGGCGGAAAAATTAGTATAAACAAAGGAAATGCTGCCCAATTTTCTATAGCCTCGTAAGCACGCTCTCATGATTGTCTAACTTGATGATACGAATCACATCCAAGGTACTAACGAATGCATAAAAAAATAGGACGAGCAAGCAATCGAGTAGTTAAACGACAAAGGTATGTAAGGCTCAACCTTTCTTTCTAAGGCATGACTCTATGGTATGAATCCTCCTATCTTCTATGACCTCTCTACATATGAATATCGGAATGACAGTCTACATTATAAAAAGCTCTCGTGAGGTAAAGTTAAAAAGGTATATACAATGATGAGCCCAAGTCTAGAGATCCCGAGACTTATGGCACAAGATTCCTACAGTTAATGACCTTCATACATCCTTTACTATTACATTGTTGCTAGACCTAGTTTATGATGTTCGTTTCGTCCTTTCAAGGCATGATTTTCCCTTCTCCATGAATCTCCTAAATTCAAGAACAAGAGCCTACGTTCATGAATAGTCCTACGAGAGAAAGATAAGAGATATAATATGAGCGTGATAGTAATAACGATGAGTCTATGAATATAAGGAGCTATAGATGTGTAAGATAAAGAAGAGAGACAAGGCACAAGTATGTGAGGCTAGTCCTTTCTTTCCAAGGCATGAGTCATATGACATGAATTTCCTCCTTTACAAATGTAAAAAAGATCCTCATTTATGAATAGCCATACGAGATAAGGCACACGATGACTATGATAGTAAGCTAAAGTCTAGAAATACTATAGCCTTTGACATGATGCTCCTAAGAAGCTAATGATGTTATATATATGTAATCAAATGGTATTGATCATCATGTCCACTCACCTCATGCTTGTTCCTTCAAGGTCAAACGTATGAATGTTCCATAGTGACATCGGGGGTCCACGACCTTACGTCACCCCGATAGAGTATGATATCTAAGTCCCTATGTGCATTATGACAAGCATATGACGATGAGCATACTATGAAGCACTATGACAAGCATATGATGATGAGCATACTATGAAGCAATATGATAAGTTATGACAAAGACATGATATGAAGCTACCCAAAATCCATTGATGTGATTAGTACATACACTCACCTTATGTTTGTTCCTCAAAATAAATATAGATAATGCAATCGGGAATCAATAATTATCTATGAATCTCTATGCATGTATTTCTATAAGTATTCTATCATGAGTATGTTATAATGAGCATATATCCATATCATGTTATAATGAATCATTATATACATATAATGAGCATGTTGTAATGAGCATATGATGCTTATCACACCGCGCCTATACGGCTCTATACACCATGGCCAAATGGGGGCTCGGTAATGTAAAGGCCTGGACGCGGCTCACACCGCACCTACATGTAAACATCGCATATATAGTAATCACTGATACATCATGATAATCATATGCATATTTCTTTTATGATACAATCGCGATGTCTCCCCTATTTCATTGATGTTCTATTATTGTTTATGAATAGGATTTTCTTTGGAATGCCATCCTAGACGCCGCCATCCCCATTTTTTGACCATCACATAATCATCATATATACATATATAGAGGCTCGTAGATACGTACCCGGCCCTCTAGTATATATATATTATTTTGATAGCCGGGGCTTATGTTTAAAAAGCTAATGTATTTCGGAAAAAGACAATATTATGAGCATATAGTATGAATAATAGCATACCCGTGGTGTTCGGTGGTTAGCCCGGACTTGAAAGGCGTTTTAAGCTTGCACGAGCGAGTAGTGAGAAAACCATATGCAATATAAAACATACAATGTTTGCCAAGACTCGAAAGAACCATCCGTGTGTACGATAGATCATTTAAAGGAGGTCAGACAATAACCGTAGATCATACCGTTCGGAGTTACGACGAATTAGGTCAAAGACAAAACCTTTGGGATCATTTGTAC
Source organism: Lycium ferocissimum (assembly GCF_029784015.1). Lineage (NCBI taxonomy): Eukaryota > Viridiplantae > Streptophyta > Magnoliopsida > Solanales > Solanaceae > Lycium > Lycium ferocissimum. The sequence continues at coordinate 993,238 of NC_081350.1, forward strand.
ATGGCAAAATAGATCATAGAACTCAATGGAATAGTCAAGACGATCACTTTTTAATAATCGGAAATTATTCAAAAGTCATACTTGCATAACACTCAAAATAAGTCAATTAAGTTACCGTGGAAAAATCTCGGAAATTGGGGGCCCACCTCGGGTCAAATGAGGCGGCGTACACAATTTACGTTTAATACGTTTCAAGACATTACTTATGAAAGTTTTAGGGTAATCGGATCCTATTCATGCAAGTTCTAGGTGTTCAGACAATTCTTTCCAACTATTCATAAGCATTTAATTCAATTCTACTGAATGAATAGTAGTCAAATTCAAGCTCGGATTTCTAGGAGTAGAGTCATCCCCGAGGCTCGTATCTTAGCCTAACATACCTAGGACATGCCAAGAGAAGGAAAGAGCAAGCTTTACATACCTTATTCGTCTTCCTCGCTTGTCCAAACTCAAGTCCCGATTTCCTCAAAATCTACAAATGGTCATAGTTACCAAACATTACTATAGGCCTTTTTGGAATGCAATCTTAACTCGATATTTGTCTACGAAATTTGGGCGCAAAGATCTCCCCCTATAAGTTGGCCGCCCCGAGAATATGACTCGGCTCAGAATATCAACAACCAACCCGATAACAATTCCAACAACATCAACAAGCACTACAATCACATTTCAACATAAATAGTTCTTTCTACATGACTTCAACAACATTCATAATTTCCATTTTACTACCTCAACCGCTTACATTCAAACCAATATTAACGTTTATATATTCAACTACCAATCCAAACCCATTCAAACCATATACAAGAACACTTTAAACAAATCACACAATTTTTCAACCAACCCAAATAATGTCCCAACTTACCCGAAATTGTCTCCAAACCCGAGAACAACACCAAACACATTCTTTCCTTCCAAGTTCATGAATTATACTAACAATCCACACATTAACAAGGCAATTCTCATAAATACAAAAATCACATAAAATGTGCATAAATTTCCAAATCATCCCATAACGAACATAACATTGTTTTGAGTCATCAAACTTGCATTTTTTTTTCCTCATAAAATCCATAACGACGATAACGAAAACATTAACGACAATTCGTTCATTCTCAACTACACAAAGGAGGGCCATTCGGCCAACACCATACAAGCAACCATAAATGATTTCCATTATTTTCTTCACACCACAACAATCAAAACATGCTAACTAATATTAATTCATTACTTATAACACCACATACATACACACGGCCAATCAACACATACACGGCCCAACTTCAACACAACTTCTAACATGAATTTCTTCCTTTTTAGCATACTACAACACATATAAACCATTCACAACACATAAAACAAGATCAAAACTCACCTTTCTTCTTCACTTCTTAACTTGACCAAAGTTGGTCGTTAGAGAAAACGAGCGAACTATTGTCCGAAACAACAACTCCACGTTACTTAGCACCCTTGAATTAGCAAGTTAGCTTGAAGAAATAATTTTTTTGATGGTCAAATCTTGGTCTTCCTTTTTCTCCCTCTTGGCCGAAACCCCTCTTTTCTCTCTTTCTCTTTGTTTTCTTGATTTCTCTAGAATTTTGGCTAAGTGTGGAAGATGACTAAGTCATCTTTTATAACTCCACAACATAAGTCCATGTGGCCATGGCCCACTACCAAGTGGCCGGCCACCCTTGCTCCCAATTTTTTTTTTTTTGAATTTTCAAACTTTCCCAAAATAGCACACTTACTAAAAATGGAAAATTCCTCCAAGTGTTTCTTTAACATTTTCAAGACATTAGAATCATACACAATTTAAGCCTTTAAAACAAACGAAAGTCTCTCGGGATAGCCTTGTCCCTAACTTCTCATAATTCACTCAAGTTGTCCCGTTACTCAAAATACGGGATATAACAGATCAACTCATAGCGTACAGATATGGCGATCGAATTCTAAGGGGAAGACCACCGTTTTATGAAACCTACAGAGATGTTGTAGGTTTACATATTACAACATTCGAGGAGGAATGTTCCTAAGGGGGGAAGGATGTTACACCTCCTAGTTTTGGATGCTGAGGTTCATTAGGTGTTAGTTGTTTTAATTGTGATCTGGAGTGATATGCGCCTATCTTATAGATATGAGGGTTTAAGATTAGGTATAAGAAGTATCGGAAAGACTGGAGGTCGAACGTGAGAAGAATGAAAATCTGGTCGGACTGAGCAGAATTACCCTATGCGTACGTGACATAGCCTCGCATTGGAAATGGCCAAAAAAATTCCAGACCATCGCGTTCGCGAAAGTCCCTCGCGTTCACGAAGACCAGTTGTTAAGTCTGTTCCACCGAATTTGGCCACCTATATAAAGGGGTAAAACCCCCTTTTTCATCAGATTTGGTCCAAGAAAAACCCAAAAAATAGTTGAGGGGTGAGGATAGCATAAAATTGAGTGAATTCTAAGTGGCAGAGCGTTGGTTTAGGTTCGGATAGCGCGCAGCAGTAATTGTAGTGTTGTTTTGTGGCAGATTTTGGTTTGGATCCTAGGTGAATACTGATGATACTGCAGCTTTAATGAGAAAAAGGTATGAATCTCTTCCTGTTGATATTAATCTTAGTTTCTTTACAAAGATAGAATGGTTAAATAATTTTATAGTAAGTTGGTTAGTTATGGAAGTTGGAAAACAGCATGTGGGCTGTTTTATGGAATATATTGGTGTTGAAAATGATGTTGTTGATGTTGGTATTGTTGTTGTTGTTGGCTACTGAGTTGAGGTTTCGGGTTAGGCATATAAGCAGGGGAGGTGCTGTCTGATTTTCGGCAGGATATAGAATAGTTTAACTTGAAAGCTTAGCACAAGTATATTATGAGGAGTCTAACGGTAGTGTGAATCCGCTTAAATGTAGACTTGCGAGCTCGGACGAATAAGTGTAGACAATTGAAGGTTGAACAGGTATGTTAAGGCTCGTCCTTTTCTTTCAAAGGCATGATTCCTATGGTATGATTCCATAAATGTTTCCATAACCTCCTTGATTTCAAAAGCTAGAAGTTTATGACTCTTAAAGTTTCTTATGATGTTAAAAATGAGAATGTTTTTATGAGGATTACGATGATGATGATTTTATGTTTAAAAGTCTTAAGTTATGATTTCAACGATGATATGCAAATGTGATGATATGCAAATGTTGAGCTATTTAATGATTTTCTCGATTCTATTCATTGTTGTTGATCTCACCATATGAATTGTTCCTTCGAGATGAGATATAGCGATAATGGTTGTTCCATAATATGAATCGGAGGTTACCGACCTTACTTCACTCCGATAAAGTTGTAGCTTTCATATGAGCTTTTAAGTATACTATTTACATTATGTATATGAACATAGTATATACTAACTTATATGGATCGGGCCGTACGTTCCTCGACACTAACTTATATGGATCGGGCTGTACGTTCCTCGGCATTAACTTATATGGATCGGGCCGTACAATCCTCGGTACCAACTTATATGGATCGGGCCGTACGTTCCTCGGTACTAACTTATATGGATCGGGCCGTACGTTCCTCGACACTAACTTATATGGATCGGGCCGTACGTTCCTCGGCACTAACTTATATGGATCGAGCCGTACGTTCCTCGGCACTAAATTATATGGATCGGGCCGTATGTTCCTCGGCACTAACCTATATGGATCGGGCCGTACGTTCCTCGGCGCTAATTTATATAGATCGGGCTGTACGTTCCACAACACTAACATTTATGGAACGGGTTGCACATTCCGCAACACTAATACTTATATTATATGTGTATATATATATATAGGTGCTTGTGTACATATGATTTTAAGATGTACAAGTTATCCCTCCTATTCCATGTTACCTTTCATATCTACATATGCTATTATTTATACCTTACATGCTCAGTACATTATTCGTACTGACCCCCATTCTTCAGGGGCTGCGTTTCATGTCCGCAGGTACAGATACTCAGTTTGGTGATCCTGTGGCTTAGGACTTCTGCTCAGCTGCTTGGAGAGCTCCATTGTTTCGGAGCTTGAGTCATTTTGGTACAGATCCTTTTGACATAGACTTTGTTATACTCTTAGAGGTCTGTAGAAATATGTGGGTTGTATATATGGTTTGGTCAGCTATACGGAAGTAGTTCATTTTGGATATTCTCGCGTATAGTGGCAGCCTTGTCGGCTTGCATATTTTATTATGTTTGGTTAACCGTGACTCGTCAGGAGACAGGTTCATTTTAATATATGGAATTATGAGTTTACAACATATTTTTGCACATTTGTCCTAGTATCAGTCTGATTATAACTAGCAGGTTCGTATACGAGTGTCCAGCTCGGGCACTAGTCCTGGCCCATCATTTTGGGTCATGACAGATATAATCATAACTCGTATAAGGGTTACTACTCTGAGGGCAATTTTGAGGCAACACCTCATGAGCCTTATGAAGAAGAATGAGTAGATGAGTATGAAGAAGAGTCCTATGGTGGATACGAACATAAGGTGTCTCATCCTACACACCATGGACGTGGGGTTGAATTGAGGTATGCTCCTTCCTCACACTTTCGATATGAACCGCTTGGTAAGAAATTGCAAGAATGGGAAGAATGTGATGATTATGAGCCTAATGGCTATGCGCTTTGTGGTGAATATACTTGTGAAGATAATGGGATTGAACAAAACTGTTATCAGGGATATTCTAGAAGATATTCATGTACATCGGCTTGTGATACTTCCTATTCCAAGCAAAAAGGTATAAGTGTGTGGATTAGGCCGAGTAGGAGTCGGCCTAGAAGGAGAAGAGAGTATACATTTCCTCCTCTAAGAAACTCGATAAATCATGCTTCTTATCCTAAGCCGGAGTCACCATGTTCCCATTATGGTTATAATGTGGAGGTTAGGAGGAGAGACGTGTTGAGGGGAGATGACCAACATGTCGGGTGTGGAAGTCCGTATGGCGGTTACTCATATCCGACATCTTATCCTACTCTAAGGAATACAATGAATCATTACTTTTATCCTAATCTGAGTTTACCATGTTCTCAAGGTGGTTATGTTATGGAAGGTAGGAGAGGAGTGACGATAGGTGAAGGAAGTAGGAGGAATGAGGGGCCTCAAGCGAGGAATGATCCCAAAGAAGAAACAAGCACAAGTGGTGGGTTCAAGGAGATAAGAGAAGACTTCAAGTACATAAGGGAAATACTCCTCCGAATGCTCAAGGAAGAATAATTGAAAGGAAAGAAACCCAACCCTTATGAAGAAAAAAAGGGTGATGAAGTGGAGAATTCCCCTAACCATTTTAAAGGAATACTTGGCACTTGTTCCAACTCCCAAGAAATTGAGAGAGAAAAGATTGAGAGGCGTAAGGGAGTGAAAAGTGACAACTCTAGAGAGGAAAAAGGAGAGGATGTGAGGAGTGATGTGAGAGAGTTGTCACAACCTCTTTCTAACCCTTGTAACTTTTATTTCTTTTCTAGTGGTCTTGTTGATAGTGCAGGTATTATCGGAAGCAAGCCAAATGATGAACCTCAACCTTTGAAGGATTTTGAGGCAGGTAAGAACATCCCGAAGGGGCATGTGAGCTCCAAAGATGAAACCCAAGGCAAAGAAGATGAATGCGAACTTCAAGGTACAATAGCTAATCTTAACTCTCTAAATGATGTGAATGAACGTATTGTTGAAGTGAGTATAAATGATAGCTTTTCCCTAAATGAGCTTAATGAATCTTTGCCTTGTGATATGCCTAGTGCTATAATGACAATTGACAATGTAGTTGTTAAGGGTGATCCAACACTAGTTGATCCTATTGATGACTATTTTGTCCCTTCCTTTGAGTGCAAGTTGTGTCCACCTAGTGTTGATCCTCTTGATATGTGTGTTGGTACATTGTCATGTGAGATGTTAGGACACTCACTAGTTGATTCTAGCGATGACCGAATTGATTCTTCCAAAGAAGATCAATTTGCGTCACACTAGTGTGGTTACTTGTGTTAATCAATTTGTTTGCTATGAAAATCCACTATTTAAGGAACCTTGTGATGTGCTTAATGGCCCTTAATTTAGTGATGATGTTGATATAATTGATCATTTACCTAGTCGTGTGCATGAAAGTGTTGTGGGAAGTGACCTTTGTCTTTATGAGAGTGGAATTGCATGCTGTGAATCTTCGTTGTTCATAGATTCTTCTCTCTTAAAAGATAATGTCCTATTCGATTATAACATGTTATATCCCGTATTTTGTACATTGGGATATTCCGAGCTAACCGCGATAAGTTAAGGACAAGACTATTTCGGGATACGAGGTAGAGACTTTTAACCTCCGATTTTGTTTTAGGGAATAATTTGCTTATAATTTTATTGGTATGGAATATTAAGGAAGATTAGGGGTTAAAAGTTAATTAAGAAAAGTTAATTATTTCATGAACCAAGCCACAAGTGGCCGTGTGGAGTGAGTGGGCTCCCACCCAAGGCTTGGCAAAATTTGATTGATCCAAGCCATGAGTGGGGCATGATCCACTTGTATGAATTATAAATGTAGACAATTGATGACAAGCAAGACATCATATTCATCATTTTCAACTTAGAAACTTGGAGAAGCTTGGAGAAAAAGAGAGAACCATATTCGGCCATGGCTTAACCGAATTTGATGCCCTTGAAGTTGATCAAAAAAATAAAAAATTTCTTCTAGCATTTTAACCAATTGGAAGGCCCTTATTCACGTGGAGTAGTTGTTGGAGCAATCAAACCCTTCATTTTTGCAAGTTGCAAACCCTAGCCAAGTTGAGAAGTTAAGGGGTAAAGGTAAGGTTTAATCTCTTTTTACATGTGTTATGGGTGGTTTGTGCATGTTGTAGTATGTAGAAATGAATGAAATTTATGGAACCCTATGTGTTGGTGTAAAGCCGTGTAGATGTTGTGTTGTGTAAGAGTGATGAACAAAATTTACTTAGTATTTTTGGTTGTTGTTGTTGTGGATTCTATGCTGAAAATGAAGGTTTAATGGTTCAAGTTGAGGTTGTAATCGTTTGCGGGCTGTTTTAGAAGCTAATGTGATTTTAATATAGTTTCTTGTATTTATGAGAATGATGTTGTTAACGTGTGGATTGTTGGTGTAGTTCATGAATTCGGAAGAAAGAAATGTGTTGTTGTTGTTCCTATTCAAATTGGAAGGTTTCGGGTGGTGTTGCATATTGGTTGGGCTGTTTTGAATATTGTGCGGGTTGTTTGAAGTGTTCTCGAGTTTTGTTTGAATGATCTCGGGTTAGTACTTGAACGTGCGAGCATTGATGTTGGCTTGATTGTATGTGGTTGAATTGTATGTAAATGAAACGCCGTTGAATTATGTAGAAAAGAGTTGCTAACGTTAGAATGCGTTTTGAATTAATTGTTGATGTTGTTAATATGGTTGTTGGTATTGTTGTTGACGATTTGGCCGAGTTGAATTCTCGGGGTTTGTTGAATTTATAAAGAAAATGCTGCCCGAATTTCTGTAAATAAAGTGCTAGCTTGGGATTGAATTCCTAAGTACCTATGACTAATGTTTAGTATCTAATGACGTTGTTGTAGATCTTGGGAAGCCCGAGACTTAAGTTCGGATTAGCTTAGGAAGCGGACGAGGTATGTAAAGCTTATCCCTTCTTTCTTTTGGCATGTCTTAGATGTAAGTAAGATATGATACGAGCCTTGGGGTAACTCTATTCATAAGATCCAAGCATGTCTACGATTCTTATTCACTTCTTGATGTTAGCATTCCTAATATAGTCGAGCTATGGCCCTTGTGTCTTTTGTATGATTGGATATTAAATGTTGTATAAAGAGTTCTTGTTCCTAAAGGATTCTATGTTGAATAAGGTCCCTAACTTTCATAGACGGGCTCAGATCGCTTTGATACGTTTGTAGAGGGTCCTAAAGCGAATAATGTTCGTAACTTTCATAGGCGGGCTCGGATTGGTTTGATACATGTCCATGGTCCCCGAGACTTTCCTTTGTATAGTTCTAACGACATTTTGAAAGAACTTAACATGACTATCGTCTTAACCCTCGAGCGTTGATTACTTACTTATCTATTGAGTCTCAAGGGATGATTTATATACATATGACTATTTACCATTCTGTGTGTGCATTCTGTTTTGCATCTCTTTCCGAGTCCCTCACTAGAGGGCCGGGTTCTGCATATCTATATATAGCGTTATGATGTGTTCTGGAGTATGATGTGTTACGGCGTTATGATGTGTTCTGGAGTATGATGTGTTCTGGAGTATGATGTGTTACGGAGTTATGCTGTGTTCCGGAGTATGATGTGTTATGGCGCCAATGACGGGGTGGCGACCATGTTCACCGAGTCCTAATGGGCCGGATATATATGTATGTATATATGTAATATTAATATGCATGTTTGTGTTTCAAAGATAAGCACTTTGATAATTCTGGATATTGCACGCATTTTTTGTACTTCATACTTTGGTTATACCCCGTCTACTGTATCTCATGCTTTATATACTCAGTACATATTCCGTACTGACCCCCTTTCTTCGAAGGCCGCGTTTCATGCCCGCAGTACGACGCTCGATTTGGTGATCCGCCACCTTAGGATATCCATTCTCGCTATCTTGAGCGCTCCCTTGTTCCGGAGCCCATATTTTGGTATAGACTCCTTCGTTGTGTATATGTACGTCGATTCAGGGGTACGGCGGGACCCTGTCCCATCATATGATTCTGTTGTTACTCTTAGAGGTCTTTAGACATATGTGTGGGTTGTGAATAGTTACTGTTTAGCTATGTCTGTGTGATTTATGTTTTGGGCAGTCCCATTCGCCGTGGCAGCCTTATCGGCTTGCGTATGTATATATATTTTGGGATGTTGTGTTTTATGACAGCCTTGCCGGCTTCTGTGCAGTATATGTTTATATGCGACAGTTTGAGACGACGTCTGACCTTTGTATATGTATAAGTTATTTGTATGCTGATTCTGATTCTGGTTAATGGGTATGTACGAGTGTCCAGCTCGGGCACTAGTCACGGCCTACGGGGTTGGGTCGTGACATAACATGACTAGTGTGGGTGATATGCATAGTGGTTGGTATTGCAATGTTGAGCATATAGCCACCTTTGGAGGCTATAACGTGTTTTGTAATCCACTATGGGATGATGACACTCTTTCGTACGATGGAGATCTTCCTTTGAGGAATTGTTATCAACTTATGGGGAGGGAAAGTATTGCAAAGGAAGGTGATTTTTGTCTAGAAATTGCTAATTCTTCCTTTCATGTTCAACTTCATAGTAGCCCATTGGATAATCTTGTCCTTAAACCGTATGGTGAGGTTACATTGGAGAGTGATATTGATGAGGAAGTTATTTTACATGATACCTTTCTCTACTACTTATTTGCATATGATGACATTCTTGAGCATATGGGGAGTGCATCTTATATGGGAGAAGGCTCTTATGATCTAGCCAATTGTGTTCTTGACCATACTAGGTGGATGCTCTTCCCATTTGATCTGGGTGACACCTTGTGTGATTTGAGAGCACTATCTTGGGAGAGTCCTTGTTTGAAAAATGAGAGTGTCCTTGTTTGGACATTGTGCTACATGTCAAATAGAACCAATGTTGAGTTGCATACTCTGTATTTTGAATCCATTAGTTTTATTAGTCTATCCTTATGTCACGAACCTTGGAGGAATCAACTTATTGATACCTCATGTGTGCAAATGTTAGTCATGATTGTCATATGTGTGGTTGTACCACAAGTTTGTTCATCCTTGGCATGAATATGTGATTATTACTTTGTGTGCTAACCCTCAATCCTTGAGGAGTATGTTTTCGTATGTCTTCCCTTGCGTTTTTGTTACACCTCCCATTTTATTTCGAGGAGATTTCGGCTTATTGGTGGCGTATACCTTCGGTACGGATGTCCGCACTAGAGTTTTGGTTATGAGATATTCTGCTTGGTATGTGTACAGGTGTATAAGTATGTATTCTTGACATTTCGAGGAAATTGCAAATGAAATTAATCGAATCTAAACAAGCGAAGCAGTTCAGGAAACTGCTAACACCAGTCAGCGTCGACGGCCCAAGGGACGGACCGTCGACACGTCGACGAGCTGTCGCCTGGCACCGTCGACACGTCGACTAGCCGTCGCCTAGCACCGTCGACGAGGTTCTGCGGTCAGACCTCTTAGGCAGAGAATCGACGGTGCACGTTGACGAGCCGTCGACCCTGCTCGTCGACCCGCGGATCTGGAAGCTTCCAGCCCTAATTATAAATATAAGCTCCCACGTTTTATTTCATAATTTCTCCCAAGAACAGACCCTATATCTCTCTAGAACCCCCTAAAACTCTCTCTTTATTTCTACAACAATCTATACCAAGAAATCAAGAGCAAAAGCCAAGACTTAAGAGATTCATATACTATGAAGCCTATTAGGGCTTGGGGAGAGTAAGAATTTCTTTGGCATGCAAGTGAATGATTCCATTCTAATGGAGTAGAGTGACTCAAGGCTTTTTCCCAAGTATTTAAGGTGAGTTTTATGTTTATTTCTTATCATTGAGGGTATTGAGGGGTTGAAAGACTTGGATTATGGAATGACATAGAATATGGAGCTTAAATGTAGAATCAATGGTATTCTTGAATAATAGTTGACATGAATCATGACTCTTGATGTATTATGAATATAATCTTGTTACAAATGACATTGAGAACATGCGATAAACATTATATGTGAGTAAATGTAGTAGTGCACTATGACCATGATTATGGATGACTTGAAATGAAATTGGGAAATGTAAGTGAATGGAGATTATTTCTTGAGATATTGTGAATGTATAAACATTTGGGAGTTGATATATGATATGGAGAAAGTTGTATAAACAAAGGAAATGCTGCCCAATTTTCTCTAGCCTTAGTTAAGCATGTTCATGTGATCGATTAGCTAATGTTAATATGGACTCTCTTGAAGGTAGAGACGTGAGCATTGGAAGAGAACATTCAAGTGATAGAGTAGCCAAACGAAAAGGTACGTAAGGCTAGTCCCTTCCTTCTAAGGCATGATTCTCATGAAATGAATTCCCTTTTCTTTCCATGACTTGTTTACATTCCGAAAAATATGAGTCAACATTATATAGAGCTCCTTCTAAGACAAAGAATAAGAGATGCGTTTTGAATTCGATAACGGTAATGAGAAGCCTAGGTCTAGAGATTCTAAAGCCTATGATATGACGTTAATTATTATTGCTAGACCCACCTTATGATACTAGTTCCTTCAAGGTGAGGTACGATGATTATGAGTTTCCCATAATAGAATCGGGGGTTCTCGACCTTACGTCACCCCGATATGGTTATAGATTATCTTGGGACTCTAATGTATGTTTTATGATGAGTTTATGAGATGTAGGCGATGATACGATTCCACCGCGCCTAGATGGCCGGACATGTTACCGCTAATGCGGGCTGCATATGATTCCACCACGCCTAGATGGCCGGACATGTCCCCGATAATGCGGGCTGCATATGATTCCACCGCGCCTAGATGGCCGGACATGTCACTGCTAATGCGGGCTGCTTATGATTACATCGAGCTTAGAGGGCCGGACATGACACCACTAGTGGGCGGCATATGATGTTTCCCGGACGCGAGTAAATGAGGATTATATATGTGATAGGTCGAAGTATATGGTATGTTTAAAATGCATTTACTCTTAAAGGTTAAGCAGTTTATGTTTTCACCTTATGTTTCATGATTTCTTTATTATGCTCATTTTATTTAAGCCTTGCATACTCAGTACAATGCTCGTACTGACGTTTTTTTCTTTGGACGTTGTGTTCATGCCCATAGGTAGACAGGGAGGTGATCCAGACTTATAGGAGCTATCAGCAATTTTTGAGAGCACTCCATTATTCCGGAGGTGCCACTGATTTACTATTTTGTGTGTATATATATGTGTTGAGCACGACGGGGTCTTGTCCCGTCCATATGTCTAGTACTCTAGTAGAGGCTCGTAGATACGTATGTGTGGGTAGTATGGTCTCACGATTTCCCATTTGTATATGTATATTCTTTTGATAGCCAAAGGGCTTATATATATAATTGTAATTATGTTTCAAAGTGAAAATGGGTTCTCTATGATTAGAAGCATGAGATTAATGAATGAGCGCATGATGAGTATGATAAATAGTAGTATGAGTAGTGCTTGGTGGTTTGCCCCATGTACCCGTCATGGCCCCTAGTCGGGTCGTGACAAAGTGGTATCAAAGCAGTTCAGTCCTAGGAAGCATCTACGAGCCGTGTCTAGTAGAGTCTTAGAGGTCTGTAGACATATGTGTGGGTTTGTATATAGTCAGCTTTATTCGATTACGTACGTATGATATATGTTTTGGGTCGTTCCCATTCGTAGTGGCAACCTTGTCGCTCGCGTATATATATATATACTTTGGGATGTCGTATGTAGTGGTAGCCTTGTCGCTTGCGTATATGTTTAGTTGGTGTACCCACATATTGTGATAACCTTGCCGCTTATGTACGATGTTATCATTGGTATGTGACTCCACGGGAGACGAGTTGTTTTGATATATATACATATGCGACGGTTTGAGATGACATCTTGCCTTTTATATATAAGTTTCTTATCAGGCTAGTTGTGGACTGATTATAGCTAACAGGAATGTATACGAGTGTCCAGCTCGGGCACTAGTCACGGCCTATGGGGTTGGGTCGTGACAAAAGTGGTATCAAACCGCTTCATCCTCGGTGCCTACGGACGGTGTCTAGTGAGAATCTTGTTTATCGGTGTGTTGTGCACCACATCTATAAACGGGGCTACGGACATTTAGGATGTTATCTTTCCATCTTACTCTAGATCGTGCGATAGGTACACGTATTATCGAGATGATTCCACCCTATGATTACTATGTTTACGAGATGCCCCCAAAGAAAAACGACGGTGCCCCGGAGAGGGCAAGGCGGTGGGCGGAGAGACCGACCGATCCGGAGAGAGTTACTAGGGCCCATGCCCGACTTATGCCGAGGTTTTGCTCCGGTCGGCGAGCTCGCTACACGCCATTACCGAGGAGCATAGGGGCGTGCGGTACGGATCGAGGGGCGGCTCCCACCGCCGGCTACCAGGTTCCAGCACCCGAGCCTCCAGCTCCTCAGCCCGGGGCGGAGGATAGGGCTATGAGAGATGCCATTCAGTTGCTGACCAGGTTAGCGGCAGGGCATGTCACACCCCATCTTTTGATAGGGCATGATGGGTACCCGACCCTTACTTAGGGCCGAGCGAACCCGCTAATCCTCGCGATAATCATAATCTTATGGGACTCTTAAATCATGAAATGAACGCATAATGTAAGCTCTTCAAAAAACATGCTTTTCGTCCGCTTCCAAATCAAGTAAAATCTATAATCGTATGAAATCG
>NC_081350.1:1006760-1063466 GCF_029784015.1 Lycium ferocissimum
GGTTACGAATTTCTCTGGGTTTTTGGGAAGAAGTGTGGAGAGCTTTCTAGAGAGTTCTTGAGGTGTGAAGTGAAAAATGAAATGAATTAAATGAAGTTGGGTCCCTTATATCAATTTAAAAACCTATCCCGACTCAGTTCTACGGACCAACATACGGTCCATATAATTTATACGGACCATATGTCTGGCTATAGATTAGGTCCAGAGAGGGGCTTCATATTCTCAGAATATACTACTAACATACGGCCAGTATATTTTATACGGCCAGTATGTTGGGTCGTATAATGCCCAGCTTTTTCGAAACTCGTTCTCGTCGACTCGTTTCATCTCCAATCCTTATGGAACCTTCTTACGGTATTCATAGGGTAGGCAAGGTTGCCTATGAGTTGGACCTACCATCTGATTTGGAAGCGGTACATCTAGTCTTTCATGTATCAATGCTGCGTAAATGTATTAGTGACCCTTCTAGAGTATTCCATGTAGATGATGTCCAGGTAACAGAGGAGTTGTCTTATGAGGAGAGCCCCATAGCTATACTTGATATCCAGGTTAGAAGGTTACGTACTAAGGATGTGGCTTCCGTCAAAGTATTATGGCGAAATAATAATATGGAAGAGGCGACTTGGGAAGCCGAAGACGAAATGAAGAATAAGTATCCTTACTTGTTCCCTATGCCTGCTGTGCAATTTAATTCCTTACTTGACTGTATTGATTGGTAAATGAGACTATATGATATTGTGGCCCTGTGAGGCATCTTTGGGTTTGCTGAATGCAAGTTGGTAGGTATAGCTATAGAGGAGACTTTGCCGAATTTTTTATAGCATGAGACCTATTATAAACATTGGAGGACTAATGTTTCTAAGGGGGAAAGGATGTTATATCTCGTACTTCGGTACGTTGTATTATTCGTAAGTTAACCGACATAAGCTCAGAGGACAAGATTATTTTGAGGTTATAAGTATTTATATAATGCTCAATAAGTGATAAGTAAGTGTCGTGAAGGTTAGAGGTTAAGAAACCGAATAGTATAAGTCCTATCAATATTATACCCGTACCGTCGGGCTATGATTCGAACCGCTCATACCGGAGAATTCTTTTGGTCATGTTCAAGTAGGAAAATAAAGAGAACAGTTCATAAAAAGGATGACATCCAAAAATAATTTAGGACTTAACAAGTCAGACGACGGTGATTGAGAATAATATTTTGTGCACAATACACGTGTATAATGTACACACCTAACTAGTCACTCAATCATAAAGTGTGATTAATATAAGTGGAAAGGGGGGGCTCCTTACGTGTCCTTTTTCTACCCCATATGCATCAGATGTTGCCACATCATTTTACCAAGGCTTAGCCTTATTAAATAAGCATTTACAAACCATTAGTAAAAATTTTCACCTTGAGATAAAGCCCTTTGGAAGAGCAAAAACGTACCAGTAACTAGTTTCTTATTGAACTAGTAGTAACGTGTGGAAATTCTTCACACGAATTGCCCCTCGGAAGGCTCATAACGACCTTGTAGACTACCTCCCCGTCCTTGTAATCGGTCGAGGAACATTCATGATTGATGCAAGTTATGTGTCAAGGATGAATAAGCTAATCAAGGTAAGATCTCCCTCCTTTATGGTGTAATTGGAATTAAAGTCAAATGTTATAGTTGAGAAGATTAACTCATATTAAGTGGAATTGGAAGCAAGGAATTGTATATGCTAACGTTAAGGTTCTGTTTGGCTGTATTGGAGTCGTTTCAATTTAATAATGGTGGATTGGGTTTGATTGTTGTTGTTGTTATTGTTGTCATTGATTATGTGTTAAAAGTGAAGGAATCTTGATATTTAAAGTTGTAGTTGTTTATATGAAATTGTTGAGATATGAATTGGATTTTGTGGAATTATGAGAAGAGTTATGGTGCTATGTTCTTATAGACTAAATGTTCATGAGGTTGTTGGTGTTGTTGTTGTGATTTGGGATTGATTTGAAGTTTGGATGGGGTGAATTATATGGAGGAGATCTTTGCGAATTTCATTAAGTCATTTGTTAATCAAATCTCGAGGTAGGAAAGGTATAGTTGGGACCGAATTATATATATATATATATATATATATATATATATATATATATATATATATATATATATATATATATATATATATATATATATATATATATATATATATATATATGTTTTGATTATAGATTCGCGAGTTCAGAAAGCCGACGTTAAGTTTAAAAAGCGACAAGATATGTTAAGGCTATCCCTTTCTTTCCATTTGGCATGATCCTTATCATATGAACGAACACAGTGAGCAAGCGAGTTCCAAAGACTCTATTCTTAGATAGTGAGATACTTGTATCCTTGGCCTCCTATGTTTTATGTCCATAACTCCCGTAGAGACTTATCATACTAGCTTCTTATGTCACCGCAGGAGTTCGCAGTATATTTTCGAGTCTTATATGCATTTATATATATTATATTACATAAGGATCGGGCCGTACGTTCCTCGACACTATTATATTATATATATATATGGATCGGGCCGTACGTTCCTCGCATAATTATATTATATATGGATCGGGCCGTTCCCGCACATTCGGCCGTATATTCCTCGCTCTATTATATATATACGGATCGGCCCGTACGTTCTACGAAAGACTATCGATTATATTATAACCTATGCCTATCATACGCGATAGAGTCGGCCGGTCATATAGAGTTACGCATCTATTCTTAGATGTTAGCCACAGATGCATTCAAATATTGAGACTGGTTTTCATGATTCATCTGTACTTGATGTTCTTATGCTTTACATATTCAGTATATTTTCCGTACTGACCTCCTTTCTTCGGGGGTACCGCGTTTCGTGCTTACAGGCGGTACGTACACCTCAGTTTGGTGATCCTCCAGCCTAGGACTTCTGCTCAGCTGCTTGGAGAGCTCCATTGTTCCGGAGCTTGAGTCATTTTGGTACAGATCCTTTGATATAGACTTATGCATATCCAGGGGTACGGCGGGGCCCTGTCCCGTCATATTTCATCAAGTATACTCTTAGAGGTCCGTAGACACGCGTGGGTTGTATATATGTTTTGGCCGCCTATATCGACGTAGTTCGTTTTGGATATTCCCGTATAGGCGCCTTGTCGGCTTGCATATTTTGATATGTTTTGGTTAGTCATGACTCCTCGAGACAGTTCATTCTGATATATGACATTATGAGTCTACAACATGCTTTTACAAATTTTCATATTGTCCTTAGTTTCAGTCTGATTATATCTAGCAGGTTCGTATACGAGTGTCCAGCTCGGGCACTAGTCATGGCCCATCGGTTTGGGTCATGACAATGAATCTCATGTTCCTTATGATATTATTGAGCTTATTCATGAGCTTTGAAATTATTCATTGTGATTGATCTCACCTTATGGTACTTGTTCCTTCATGGTGAGATATAGCGATGACGATAGTTCCATAATAATAATAACCCAACGAGTTTAGGAAGGTGTCTTAAGGAATGTTTTGTGGGACATGAACAGAGTACTAGTGAAGGATCCCTAATGAGGTATTTGATGCTAAAAGAGAGACTTATGATGTATCTCGGGATTTGGCTAATGTTTAGTTAAGCGGGAAGAAGTCTTAAGGGCCTAGAAATATGCTTATGAGTTTTATATGACAATATAAGCGTTGACGGATAAATGATGGTCACGAAAGAGTTTAGAAGTGAATAGATAAGGAATGAGTACTAGAATTATATAAGTGATTCTATATGAGAGATTGGATCGGGCTGTACGTTCCGCAGCACATGTATCTATATGTTGTGGCCAGAGATGTGTCAACAGTCTTATGTGATTATGTAGGCATTAGCGAATAAGTGGCGGCCAGGAGAAGTGCATAGAGGTTACTCGTAGAGGTTTGATCATGATGTTAATTATAGTTACCACTGGTCTACGACCAGTCCGGCAGATGTTACCACCGGGCTAAGTCCGGTTGGGCAGGTATGTATTTACCACTGGTCTATGACCAGTTGGGCAGTTATGTATTTACCACCGAGCTACAGCCGGTTGGGCATATATATATATATATATATATATATATATATATATATATATCCACTGCACTGCAGCCAGTCGGGCAGTTACCACCGCTGATCAATCGGGCAGTTGCGCTCTACCGTCGGGTTTTAATCGGACGGTCAGTTATTACCACCGGGTCGCGGCTTGGTCGGGAGTTAAGGCGATCGACTGGGCATGCTTAGTACGGATGATTAGTAAGATAGATACACAGCGCTATACCTAGATATAGTTAAGCAAGCGAGAGTATAGAGAAACATGTATCATATATGGATCGGGTTGCACGCTGCAACACATGTTTGGATAAAGTTTGATGATACGGTAACCAGGGCCATGCTAGGGTATACAGACCTAGTAAATACTGCAAGAAGATGAAGAGGTATGTATACATATGCTAGATTTCCACCGGTAGTTTAGAAATGCCAGGTTGATTCTTATCCTTTTTCTCTTTAGTATATGGCTATTTTGTTGCACTTTCCGCCTTACATGTCATGTTTCGGCCACTTTATGTCATGTACTCCTGTAGAGGCTCGTAGACAGATATGCACAGTTAGATGTCTTATAATCATCTCGACTTATACTATGCTGTATCATTATTATGGATAGCCTTACCGGCATATGCACTCGAGATTAGTTTGAAGACGTAAGTATGTTATCTCTTGGGCTTGTTCCCCTATGATTTATGGTACCTTGGTCTTTTGTTGCCTTTCGAGATAAAGAAAACGTGAGTTACAGTTTGGTTCGCTCGGTTCCCGTAGTGTGCCGAGTTCCAGTCACGCCTTACCAAGGTTAGGGTGTGACAATAATTATGAATGTCACCCTTATTCTTGTACAATAGAACCATCATACTCCCCCTCCATTCTTTAGGAATCCTTGCCGTCTTAAAAATGACATTAAACAGCCCAATTAGGCACTCCAAAACTGCCCTGCCTGCGCTCTTCCAGAATTCCCCCGAAATCTCGTCAGGCCCTGTAGTTGTTCCCCTGCGCATCCTACGAACCGCACCTTTAACCTCCTTAACCTTTATGAACCTACAATACCCAAAATTTCGGTGCCTCTTGGAGTGCTCTAACTCTCCCAACATTATATCTCTATCTCCTTCTTCATTCAAGAGTTTATGGATGTATGACTGCCATCTTCGTCTAACGAGAACTTCATCCACCACTACTTTGTCGTCCTCGTCCTTGATGCACTTCACTTGATCCAGGTCACGCGCCCTCCTCTCCCTCGCCTTGGCTAGTCTCTACAACTTTTTATCCCCGCCCTTGTCCTCTAGTTTTGCATACAAGAGTTCAAAAGTCATCGTCTCTGCTACCATAACCGCTAACTTTGCCTCCTTCCTTTCTAGGTTATACAATTCCCTATTCGTCCACTTCTCCTTTCTTTCTACCAACTTCGCATACACCATCTTCTTTGCTTCCACCTTCCTTTGAACTTCTCTATTCCACCACCAGTCCTCTCGATGGCCACCACGGCTACCTCTCGAGGACCCCAACACCTCTATGGCTACTTTCCTAATGCAACTGGACATTCTATCCCACCTACTGGTCGCATTCCCACTACTCTCCCAAGCCCCCATAGCCATCAATTTCTCTCCCATCTCCAAGGCACTAGTCATGGTCAAATTCGCCCATTTGACCCTTGGTCGGTCATCCACAACCTTTTTCTTCTTCTTCTTCTTTTTCTTCTTCTTCTTCTTATTCTTTTTCTTCATCATCATCATCATCATCATCATCATCTTTGTCTCTAAATCCATCACCAAGAGCTTATGTTGGGTCGTCAGGTTCTCGCTCGAATAACCTTGCAGTCTTTTACAAAGACTGTTATCATCCTTCCTAAGGAGCAAAAAGTCTATCTGAGTCTTAGCCACCAAACTGCGGGATATTACCAAGTGCTCCTCCTTTTTCAAAAAACTCGAATTGGCCAGCACCAACCAAAAAGCTTTTAAGAAATCCAAAAGTGAGACTCCTCCACCATTCCTATCCCCAAAGTCAAAATCGCCATGCACATTATCATAACCCCTCGGAGTTGACTCGATGTGTCCATTGAAATCTCCTCCAATGAAAGGCTTCCCGTGGGTGTTATACCTCCCAAAGACCTCATCTAAGTCCTCCCAAAAGCGCTTCTCGTCCTCCTCATCCAAGCCCGCTTGCGCACGTTAGCACTAATAATATTCAACGTGGACCCTCCAATGACCAACTTAATCACCATCATCCTATCGTTGACCCTCCTAACCTCTACTACTTGATCCCTTAGTTCCCATTCTACTAAAATGCCTATGTTATTCTTATTCCTCGAACGTCCTGAAAACCACAACTTATACCCATCCACATCCTTAGCCTTAGTTCCTACTCATTTGGGAGTACCAAATAGCCAAATGCCCATATATTAAAGACTAACCATTGGCAATTCTCCCAAAGGTTGACTTTCTATCATCGATGTTTAAGGAAACACTGGTTCCGTCATCAAGGAGGAAAATGAAAAGTTACTCCAAAAGAAGATCTGTAGGCTAGAAGGGAAAATCCAAATGGTCAAGGCAAGGATTGAAGAGGCCGACCAGATTTTGAACTTGGCTAGAAGTCTGCCAAAAGAACCTGCTAACCTAGAGCATTACCGAGGGAGCCTCTTAGACAAGGTCAAAGGAATGATACAAGGCTATATACCCCTATTGAGTGAGTCTAAGACACCAAAGCAAAAGACTGAGGATCTCGAAGAGGAATCCGAACCTTACGAACAAGAACAAAGCTTGCCATCAAAAGAGGCCGCCATTGCTGCATCTATGGTTGAAGCCAATAATTATAAGATAACTCAAGGATTCACTTGTCCACCGTCCCTAACTTGGTGGGAAATTGCCCTCAAAGCCCAGGCATACCCCTATAGGGTCACGCCGAGGCATGAGAGATGTGAGGAAATCTATGAGAAGATGACTGTGCAGACCACGTGCACAAAAGATGCCTGTTCCATAGAAATCAATCGGGTCACACAATCGATGAATGTGTGGCCCTAAAGAGGAGGATCATAAGGTTGATCGATGACAAGACAATCCGCAATTTATGGGAACCACATTCCTTATTACCATGACACGGTCCTTTCAAATGTAGGAATCACACTCAACACTCACATCTAGTGCTATGTGTCACGACCCGAGCCGATGAGCCGTGACGAGTGCCCGACCACTACTGACCAAGCACCCCTAAAATCGTAATTGCATCTCGCTAAGCAACATGGTGACCTATAAAATTTATAACTTAGCTATACTAACTCCTGCATGTATCAAGAACTCACAACTAGTATATATATATATATATATATATATATACATACCTGTTGAGGATAACAGTGTAACCCGACTAGGCCGCTACATATGTTGTACAGCAAAATAAGAACCCACAAGGCCACATAACATCTCAACTACACATAACTGTCTACGGAACTCTATGGAGTACGAGCTATAGAAAGGACAGGACAAGGCCCCATCGTACCCATATATACATGTAAAAATGGCATACCAAAAGGGACTGCGGCTCCGAGCCAAGTGGAGCGCACCATCTATAGGTGAACGAAAGGCCTACTGAGCTGGATCACCTATCTGGCTACCTGAACTTGCAGGCATGAACGCAGCGCCCCCGGCAAAAGGGACGCCAGTACGAAATGATGTACTGAGTATGTAAGGCAAAAGATAACTGAAACTGAACTGAAAACAATACAACTGAGGCCAAAGAAAGCCCCCGAATATCTCACCCGACACCGTCCGATATGAAATGCAATATAATGCTATTATATATCTCCCGACCAAAGTGGCCGAACCGAAAAATCTCACCGACCCATCGGCCGGCAATGCCGTCTCCGCCGACCCGTAGCCGGCAATCTCTCTCACTGACCCGTAGGCCAGGCATATCTGTCTCACTGACCCGTAGGCCAGGCATATCTATCTCACTTACCCGTAGGCCAGGCATATCTGTCTCACTAACCAAGTGGCCAGGCTAAAGAAAATATCTCACTGACAAAGTGGCTAGGCTAAAGAAAAATATATATATGTAAATTCTGCAAAGATATAATGCATATGATGAAAAACACTGGTACTGTAACATGTCTCTTTTTTCTCTCTATAAACTCAAGGACATAGGGAGGGGATATGGCCCCTCAGAAAGAATAACATAACACTCAGAAACTAAGCAACAAGATGGCAAGCTCTATTTTGACAAATCTTTAGTCATAAGGTTCATCACGCTCTCACCATATATGAAATCATGCCAAGAAAAGAAGGAATAGCCTTAACATACCTTTTCGATCTCCTTAACTACCTAACGCTTGTCCTCCAAAGCTCGTATATCTACATTCAAGAAAATTCATACTAATGTTAGGCTTGTCGTCGTATGCTTATCTTAAGCCTTCAAATTAAACGCTTTTTAGAATCGCAAAAATTGGGCAAAGATCTCCCCTATATCTTCTATTCCCTCCAATCTTCAAAACAACTCCCAAAGCACAATAAAACATCAACAATTCCATAATCAAAAGAGTACATTCAAACTATACTCAATTTAATCCCAAAACTTTTTTTCATAATCAATCCATAACAACAACTTCATACAACCCCTTATACACTCGCACACGATAATTTCTTAACATCATTATTATCCCTCATAACAAGATTATGCTCAAAACATACTAATAATTATATTTCAAGTTAATTCACAACTCAAAATATCATCAAATGTATATTTGAACTTTTCCTCCAAATTGCTTCTCCTCAATTCTTAACATAATTACCAAACAAACTCAGAAACATGAATCTAAGATGAAATCTTACCTCAAAATTCAAGAACACTTCAATTCCATGGTTACTCCAACTTAAAAATGCTCACCCAAAGATCTTCATGAAGAGGAGACAAGTGTAAACCTCACTTGGAAACCTTAACCAATTTAATCTTCACAAGGATCTTTGGGTTTGGCTTGGAAATATGTTGAAATATGTTTGGAGAGGTTTCTAGGGCTTTCTAAGATTTGGGGTTATGTTAAACATGAAATAAAAATTACCAAAATTATCATATAGACTCATAAGAATATATGTGCATGTTGTGGAAGTTGGGGGAATATTCTAGAGGATTTGGGATATGTTTAGGGGTGTTTGGATGAATGTTGTGGGAGGTTCTAGAGAGATGTGGAGATGAGAAATGGTGAAAAATTAAGTGATTTAGGTGACTTAAGTGGGTATATATTGTAGTCCAAATCGGGTTGGGCTGATGGGCCGAAATTGGTGGGCCTTTTAAGTAGTTTCTAGAATTTTCGTGTAGGTTCACAGGCTTCTGACAGTCCGTTGTAAAAAGCCCATAACTCCCTACTCCAATGTCATATTGATAGAAAATTTGTTGCGTTGGAAACTACACTCGACGAACGTCATTTTAGGCTCTTGAGACACCTCAAAACTCCTGATATCCCAGGAGATATACCTCTATGAATTTGACCCAAAATTTCTATCCAAAATTCTACCAAATTTTTTCCAGGTTTTTGACAAACTTATTTTCTTCGATTTACTCGATCCCAAAACCTTTATACACATGCTTAACACTTGTTAAGAGTATTCTTTAACCTTATAAGGGTTCCATGACCTCTCCGAGCTTACGTTAGTTTACTTACGACGCAAACGACGCGAAAATTTAGAGGGTATAACATTTCACCTCCCCCCCCCCCCCCGTTAAAAACATTCTTCCTCAAATGTTAAACTCTCAGAGATCTTATGGAAGTTTCGATAGAGCTTCCACTGTAGCTGTAGTACTACCAACCTGAACGTTATTGTTACACCCCATAGTTCTATATGTTGAAATTCGTAAATGTTGGTCGCCCCAAGTGTGGACTTTGGAGTCACTCTCAAGGATAGGTATGATTGCATGCATTTATGCTATGATCATGAAGATTTAGTTCATGTAGTAAGCCATGAGAGAATTGGAAAGCAGGTCAATTGCGAAAACTATGTTCGTGAGTTCGACTTGGAGAAAGGATATCTTTTAGAATATGATGAATTTTGAGGCAAAGCAAAAGCCTAGGGCGAAGTTCATGAAATCTATTCTCCAACACAACAAATCGATCCTCGCTATGTCATCAGGGTAAGGAGATATGGACGTCATAAGTCAGGCTGGCAGGCCAGGAAAATGGCTTGCGCGTTCGCGCAATCGGATGTTACACCTCGTCATTTTGGTTGTTGAGGTTCGTTAGGTGTTAGCTATTTTAATTGCGATCTAGAGTGATATGTGCCTATCTTATGGTTATGAGGGCTTAAGATCATGTAAGAGAAGTATCGTAAGGAGTGGAGGTCGAACGGGTGAAGAATGAAAATCTGGTCGAACTGGGCAGACTTGCCCTACGCATTTGCGACAGGGGCCCGTATTCATGATGGCCATAAATATTCTAGACCATCGCGTTCTCGAGAGACCCTCGTGTTCGCGAAGGTCAATGATTAAGTCAGTTTCCACCGACTACAACACCCTATATAAGGGTCAAGACCCCTTATTTTTCATTAAATAATATCTCTCTAAGCTCAGCAAACATATAGGGGCATTTATGTCATAAAAAAGTGAGGGATTGGAGTGATTTTGATTAATCGAGGCTTGAGTAGATCATAATCATGATTATAGTATCGTTTGGTGGTGGATCTTGACGTGGATTCAAAGTGGATATTGAAGATATTGCTGTTTTAGCAAGAACAAGGTATGAATCTCTCCTTATTAATATTACTTTTGATGTATTTACGGAGGTAAAGTCGTTAAATAATTGTATAGCGAGTTAGTTAGTTGAAGAAATTGGAAAACATCGTGTGGGATGTTTTATGATACAAAATGGTGTTAGAAATGATGTTATGGATGTTGGTATTGTTGTTACTGTTGTTGGTTGTTCAATTATGATTTCGGGCTAGGAATATAAGTAGGGGAGATGCTGCACGAATTTCGGCATATTTCAAGGAGGTTTGATTTGAATACTTAGAATACGTATATAACAATGGGCCTAATCATATTGTGAATGGTCTTATATGTATATTGTGGGACCAGAAATAGGTGAGAAGGCTGAGAAGTGAATTTTCAGGTATGTTAAGCCTAGTCCCCTTTCCTTTAAAGGCGTGATTCTTATATTATTGTCTTCCTTATATTTCCATGACCATCTTACATCCCAAAAGATGAGAGTTAAAGATTCCTAAAGGCTTCTCATGAGATATGTTCTATGATAGTGACGACGATAATGATACTTTCATGAGCTTGATAATCCTATGTTTATGATTTCATTGATGTTATTCCTTATTGTCGCCTCACCTCATGATACTAATTCTTTCAAGGCGAGGCATAGCGATGATGATGTTCCATAATGTGATCGGAGGTTCCCGACCTTACGTCACTCCTATAGAGTAATAGCTTTTATTTGAGCTCCCATGCATGCTTTAGCTTATGTTTACGTAAGATTACACCGCGCCTATACGGCCAGGTAGCACCACTACGATGAGCGTAGTGGGCAGCTTATGGATGATTACACTGTGCCTAGACGGCCGAGCAGCACGGCTAAGGCGGGCGGCTTACTACACCGTGTTTATATGACACGGCCAGCACCACTAGTGGGCGACGTGAGACAATTACCCCGGACGCGGGCTAATGATGTTATTTGATTCGGACAGTTTATGTATGTATGTGTGATATGTGTTAAAGGTAAAAGTAAGCATGCATGATTCCGCTTCAAAAGGCAAGAAGTTACAGTTATACTTTCTTCTTATGTCTTATATATTTCCTTATTATGTTGTCATATATGCCTTACATACTCAGTACTCTATTTGTCCGGACGTCCCCTCTTGTGGACGTTGCGTCATGCCTATAGGTTCAGATAGCCAGCCGAGTGAGCATGACCCATAGGACCTCTTTCCAGTTCCAGCCAGCAAGCTCCATTTGGACCGGAGCTACAGCCCTTTGGCATGCTATTTTTATATGTACATATATAGGTATGACAGGGCCTTGTCCTGTCTTTTTCCATAGTTATACTCTATAGAGGTCTATAGAAAGTTGTGTTTAGTTGGAACGCCGTGCAGTCCTGTTATCCATTATTTTGTGTACAGTACGTGTAGTGGCCAAGTCGGCCCCTGTTGTCGTCTCTTGTATGTATGCCATAGAAAATGTATCTACATGCATGATTTATAAGCTTTGTGGTAGGGCTCATAATGCGAACGCTATAGCGGACAATATCGCTCAGACAATAGTTAAAAGTGGGCCACCAGGTTATCTCCCAATAAGCCGACGCGAGTTTGGGGATCTCGGTCGCAGTGGTCGGGTACTCGTCACAGCTCATCGGTTTAAGTCGTGACAAAAGTGGTATTAGAGAAGTTCGTCCTAGGGATTGTCTACTGACCGTGTTCGGTAGAGTCCTGTTTATGGGTGAGAAGCCGGCCACACTTATAAACAGGAGGCTGCAAGATATTTAGAAATCACTGACCTTTCCTTCTATCTTAGATCGTGTGATAGAGCTAGAGTCTAGGAAAGATTATTTCTGACCCTATTTTCCTTTAGGTAAGCACAGATTGATAAAGATGAAGAGAGTCAGCCGATCGGTGGGGGTGCTAAGAAGACCCCTAGAGTAGATTCAGGACCACAGGCTCCGGGACCGAGCAGAAGGAGCCTCAGCTATTCCATTGAGACCGACCCCTCTAAGGACCCAGCGACGATTACTCCAGAGTTTATGATTTCTAGGGAGGAGGACCCCTTAGAGGACAGTTATGACATGGCCGCGTCTGAGGGTTCGTATGGGACACCGGAGGATGATTTCCTGAGGCCGTACCAGCTGCTCCTATGGTAGAGCACTACGTCAGACCAGCTACCCCAGTGAGTGTTACTGATTACTCTAGCCCTCTATCCTGGCCCTCAGCAAACCAGGAGCTGCCGGATTATCTGTATCCTTCTGATTCGGATGAGAGAGATAACAAAGGCCAGACTAGTAGACGGTTGGAAGACAATGATGAAGAGCATACTTCACTTTATAGCCCACCAGATCAGGCTAAGGACTGATCGGCTACAGGTACATGAGTCTTTTATTGAAACTTGCTATATGTGTGCATTTACTGTAGATTATTACTTAATAGCGATGAGTGGAATCCTAAAGGGACTAATAACCAAAGTATTTATAAGTAACTACGATTAAGATATTCTTGCCACCATTGGGAATCTCGAAATCTAGGATGAAAAGTAGCCATACATGTAGATTGAAGGTGATTATTGAGGATTTGAAAGGCCAAAATAGCATTTGCTTAGTTGGAAGAGTAAGAGATCCGTTATAATCTGGAAGGAGATGCATTACAAGAATTTATTAAAATCCGTTAGAACTTCAACTTGTTCTAGGTCATGCGATAAAGGTCACACAGTAGGGTGGATGCGATCGTACCAGTACTAGCACACCGGATCCTATTAGCACTCCAAGGTTAAGCGTGCTATGGTGAGAGTAATACTAGGATGGGTAACCCCCTGGGAAGTGTATTAAGAGTCCTACAAATTCAGACATAAGCGACAGATGAGAAGCTAGAGTAGCCTAAGGGAAATTAGAGTATGCGGAGTGGTTGGAAACCCTAAAAGGTCGCAAAGGATGAGGCGGACTAGACCGGCAAAGAGAAAGAAGGTGCATCACAGCTCTAGAATTAGGATAAGTTCGAATAGTATTTGGAAATACTTAGTAAACATGTATATATATATGTGTGTGTGTGTATGACATCCCATATGTGGCTACGCCAACCGCTATGTGTGTCCCCGCAACCGACGTTGCTATATGCTGAAGGCATTAATCAAACAGGGTGGTGAAGTTCAAGTGACAAATGTTATAAGGTAAGTCGATGTTATTTTCACTACAGGTTAGAGTTGGAAAGTCCTAATGCAATAACATCAGGGAAAGAAAGAAAGTGAGTATATAGGAAGTAGAAGATTAGAATGTCTAGAGCAAAGGAAAAAGTATAAGGAACAAAACATGAATGTGTGGGGTCAGAGAACAGACTTCGATAAGTGAGACTAAAGGATAGTAACAACAAATAGGGATGTGAAGTAAGAGAGAGGATGATTAGGCCATGCAATGATACTAAGAGATTTTCAACTCTCGAGAGGTATATAAAGGGATAAATGTGTAGTTATACTGACCCGGTTGCCTCGAAAACGGAGAAGCTTTCCTAAAAGATGATTTAAGAATAGAACGGATTTGCACATTTAAAGGAATATTTCATGAACTTCAGGGTCAATATTATAAAATAACAAGTAGAGAAGGGCACTCGAGAAGGAAGAAAATCAAGGAAGGTTTGAGGATGAAAGTAGGAACGGTGCACTAATGGGCTGGTCAAAAGGAGAGGAGAGAAGAAGAAAGGAAAAAAAAAGAGCAATCACCAAAGACAATCGAGAGGATAATGAACTAACAAAGCTAACCGGGAGGTAGTACATCAACGACAGGGGATGAGGATAAGGAATACCGAGATTCGATTATAAAGGAAATAGAAGGATGTATGGGAAATATTCATAAGTATGGACTAGCCTTGGCGGCGGGAAGGAGAAGAAAGAAGAGAGTATATTTGCAAGGATTTCACGACATGAACAAGAAGTGGCAGAACACTGGAAGAACTACAACGCATAGATGGGATGCAAATAAGTAGTCAAGGAAAATTTTGAATAAGTGAGCTAAGTAAATAAAAGGATTGATAGTGGAAGTGGAAGAGTGTAGCATATTAACTCTCAATGATATATTGTAGACGTAAAGGAAAACTGAAAACTCAAAGTAAGAAGAATTTCAGTGATAGTAGTTATGGAGCAAGACGAGGGATAAAAAGGGCAAAGTGTGACCAAACGTTCCGTAAAATGTTTTGATGGATTCCAATATCCCCATTAACCCGTTGATTCGGGAAATGTTCAGTCATAAAAGGTAGAAGTAGAAGGGCCTTAAAAAAGGCAGCGAGAATGGATCTGTAATGCATAAGCACTTCGTTTAAATGCAAAGCCCTCGATTAGCAGAAAGAAAAATAAGTCACGCTATACGATGAGAGAATTTTGGTATTATAAGAGACCAAAAGAGTTGGAGGATCGTTAGGGTCGGCCGATGACTATTGATATTGGAGAGTTACTAGTGTATAAGAACACCCTTAAAAGGCGGGGGGGGGGGGGGGGGGGGGGGTGTAGACCTGAAATGAAGTATGGCACTGTCAAAATTTCAAAGAAAGAAAGATGTTAGCTTGAAGAGGCCAAGATTCGGGACGTAGTGGCATATCAAGAATGCATTAAGAGGGAGCAGAAACGAATTAAAGATAAGCAGACCAAAAAGCAGATACGAAAATGAATTAAAATGGATCAAGAGAATACTTTATGCAATACTTCATGCAGACGTGAGATATGATATTTCTAGACCAGGAAAGTTTGTGTCGCACCTAAATAGGCAGCGACGTATCCTAAAGAGTAATAAAGAGAGTAAGAAGGGTTTCCAAGATAATTTCACAGGGAATGATGGAAAGGATGACGAACCCAAAGGACACTTGGGATGACAACAAGAGGGAATTTTAGTGCCGGAAGGGATGAAAATTGTAGCAAAAGGAGCAACGGTTGGCAGTTTGGCAATTTTCGAAGAAAGGAAGAACGTTGTTCGGCCGTACCACCGGATATTAGGAAACATCTCATGGATCACTTATTATACTGAATATGAGAGTATATACTATGGAATTATAGGAACCATCAATGTGAAGTTATGCCCAACTAAAATAGTAAGAAGGCCACACTGGAAAGCCAACAGAGAATAACAACTGACGAGGTAATCACCGGTACAAGGAAATTGAGGCTAAATATACTTACGTTGCAAGAAAGTCGTAATGAAGTAAGAATTCCTATAGCCCTGTGCTTCTGGATTTGTATCGCTAGATTTGAGGGAAGGAAGCTAAAGAAAAAGTTTTGGTAGGAGCTCAAAGATGTGGTGAGCTATGAAATTAGTTTGAACTCGGATTATATATTGTTCCAAGCGATACACACCGAAGAATAATAGAAATGGTGAGGAAGAATTATGTATATACACATTTTGGATATTGTTATAACTGATCTTGGAAGGGAATTGGGGAGGATAGCTTGAGGAACATAACCAATATATTTACTAGCACTAAAGTAATATTGAACAAACATTTGGGGTGTCAGTGTGAGAGAGGCTGTGATGAGGATGTAAAGGATTGGAGATTCTGACTAATGAACTACAAGGAGCCAATACAGTGTGTATCCAAGATCAACGGGAATGAGAAGAGACTGATTAATTTATAGCATAAAGATGTGGCGATCAGATTCTAAGAGGAAGGCAACTGTTTTACGAAACCAGCGGAGATGTTGTGGGTTTGCACACAACAACATTCGAGGATGAATGTTTTAAAGGCGGGAAGGATGTTACACCCCGTAGTTCTGTACGTTGAAATTCGTAAATGTTGGTCGCCCCAAGTGTGGACTTTGGAGTCACTCTCAAGGATAGGTATGATTGCATGCGTTTATGCTATGATCATGAAGATTTAGTTCATGTAGTAAGCCATGAGAGAATTGGAAAGCAGGTGAATTGTGAAAACTATGTTCTTGGGTCCGACTTAGAGAAAGGATATCTTTTAGAATATGACGAATTTTAAGGCAAAGCAAAAGCCTAGGGCGAAGTTCATGAAGTCTATTCTCTAACGCAACAAATCGCTTCTCGCTATGGCATCGGGGTAAGGAGATATGGATGTTATACCTCAGGCTGGCAGGCTAGGAAAATGGTCTACGCATTCGCGCCACCAGATGTTACACCTAGTCGTTTTGGTTGTTGAGGATCGTTAGGTGTTAGCTGTTTTAATTGCGATCTGGAGTGATTTGCGCCTATCTTATGGTTATGAGGGCTTAAGATCATTTAAGAGAAGTATCATAAGGAGTGGAGGTCGAACGGGTGAAGAATGAAAATCTGGTCGAACTGGGCACACTTAACCTACGCGTTTGTGACAGGGGCCCGCGTTCGCGATGGCCATAAATATTCTAGACCATCGTGTTCGCTAAGGTCAATGATTAAGTCAGTTTTCACCGACTTCAACACCCTATATAAGGGTCAAGACCCCTTATTTTTCATGAAATAATATCTCTCTAAGCTCAGCAAACATATAGGGGAATTTATGTCATAAAAAGTGAGGGATTGGAGTGATTTTGATTAATCGAGGCTCGGGTGGCGCATAATCGTGATTATAGCATCATTTGGCGGGGGATCATGACGTGGATTCAAAGTGGATATTGAAGATATTACTGTTTTAGCAAGAACAAGGTATGAATCTCTCCTTATTAATATTACTTTTGGTGTATTTACGGAGGTAAAGTTGTTAAATAATTGTATAGCGAGTTAGTTAGTTGTAGAAATCGGAAAACATCATGTGGGATCTTTTATGATACAAAATGGTGTTAGAAATGTTGTTATGGATGTTGGTATTGTTGTTATTGTTGTTGGTTATTGAATTATGATTTCGGGCTAGGTATATAAGTAGGGGAGATGCTTCCCGAATTTCGGCAGATTTCAAGGAGGTTTAATTTAAAGACTTAGAATAAGTATATAACAATGGGCGTAATCATATTGTGAATAGTCTTATATGTAGATTGTGGGACCAGAAATAGGTGAGAAGGCCGAGACGTGAATTTTCAGGTATGTTAAGCCTAGTCCCCTTTCCTTCAAAGGCATGATTCTTATATTATTGTCTTCCTTATATTTCCATGACCTTCTTACATCCCAAAAGATGAGAGTTAAAGATATCTAAAGGCTTCTCATGAGATATGTTCTATGATAGTGACAATGATAATGATACTTTCATGAGCTTGATAATCCTATGTTTATGATTTTATTGATGTTATTCCATATTGTTGCCTCACCTCATGATACTATTTCTTTCAAGGCGAGGTATAGCGATGATGATGTTCCATAATGTGATCGGAGGTTCCCGACCTTACGTCACTTCGATAGAGTAATAGCTTTTATTTGAGCTCCCATGCATGCTTTAGCCTATGTATATGTAAGATTACACTGCACCTATACGGCCAGGCAGCACCACTGCGATGAGCATAGTGGGGCACAACATGGATGATTACACCATGCCTAGACGGCAAGGCAGCACCGCTAAGGCGGGCGGCTTACTACACCGTGTTTATGTGACACGGGGAGCACCACTAGTAGGCGGCGTGAGGCAATTACCCCGGACGCGGGCTAATGATGTTATTTGATTCGGACAATTTATGTATGTATGTGTGATATGTGTCAAAGGTAAAAGTAAGCATGCATGATTCCGTCACGAAGCTAGCGATTCTGATTATACTTTCTTCTTATGTCTTCTATATTTCCTTATTATGTTATCATATATTCCATACATACTCAGTACTCTGTTCGTATGGACGTCCCCTCTTTTGGACGTTGCGTCATGCCCGCAAGTTCAGATAGCCAGCCGAACGAGCCGAACCCATAGGACCTATTTCCAGTTCCGACAAGCTCTATTTGGACCGGAGCAACAACCCTTTGGTATGCTATTTTGATATGTACATATATGGGTATGACAGGGTCTTGTCCTGTCTTTTTCTATAGTTATACTCCATAGAGGTCTGTAGACAGTTGTGTATAGTTGGAACGTCGTGCATTCCGGTTATCCATTATTTTGTGTACAGTACATATAGTGGCCAAGTCGGCCCCTGTTGTAGTCTCTTGTATGTATGCCTGAGAAAATGTATCTATATGCATGATTTATAAGCTTTGTGGTAGGGCTCATTATGCGAACATTATAGCGGACAGTATCACTCAGACATCAGTTAAAGGTGGGCCACTAGGTTATCTAGTATAGAGCAGATGCGAGTTTAGGGGTGCTCGATTAGTAGTGGTCGGGTACTCGTCACGGCTCTTCGGTTTGGGTCGTGACAGTTATAATGTCTAATCTAGATCTCCTTTAGTAATGGACACAAATGCGGATACTTGGATCTCATATCTTTCTTAACTCCTCAAGTCATCTTTTCTGCCTTTACATTCTTTCATAGTACTATTACCAAGGCTACATCTCTGGTTTTTTTTTTTTTAATCCACAGTCCTAGAACTTTGGCGATCTGAGAGGGTATTAGCGACTTTCTCATACGATAATTGTTCTGTACTCCAAATATCATCAATTGGTACAACTATGGGGGATTTTGTCAATATACTTGCGAAGCATAAACATGTAAAAGACTGAATATACAGATTTCGATTTTGAGGGTAAATGATTCTAGTAATAGTGCCATCATCTTGCGAATTCTAAGATATCCAAGGGTCATACTTACCTTTCTTATTACTTTTCGTAAATTTCTTCAGGATGAGATTCCAAATTTCAAACAATCTTACATTCTCCCATTCTTATAGAGCTTCATATGAGCCATATGGATATTGGAATGATGACTAATACCATATGAAAATTCAATCCATATCATCCTAATTTTCCTCAAGGTTCTAATATACTTGCTCATGACATATCCTTGGACGTCGGGAAAGTGTGCTCTACTTACCCACTTATCTCAAGGTGGGAAAGAATACTGGAGTAATCTATATTCTTTAGGTTTCTCTGTATATACTGATTCTCATGTGATAATAGAGAACTAGACATCTTAATCGGGTAACCAAAGCTACTAAATAATCGAATAATTTCATGCTGATCATTTCCTGAATATTCTATGCCTGGAATTCCCATATCATCATCATACACATTTGTATCATCAAATAATCACGTTCCTCCAAATGGTTCATTTTCATTTTAGTCCTTCTCAATTGATAACTCCACTTCTTTCCATCTACAAGATGTTACTAGATTCTGGCTCGAATATTTTTGCCTTTAAGGCTTCCCTGTACAATGCTTTCCTAACTGTTCGATGATGCTGGAACTTTGTATCCACACAACTAGCTCGCGGTGGCTATTTCACTTAACTTTTATCTTAGTCTACTTATCTACTTCGAATACCATCATACTCGATCCTTCTCTGCTTCTTCATTTCTAAACTTCCTATTACACTCTTATCTTGAAATTCTGAGTAATTTCCTCCTTAGTGTACTCCCTTTCAATCTTTACTTAGTCATGCACATGATTGACCTATGCACATAGCTGACTGGTTAGGTTTATCATCCAATCCTCCTTACATCTTATCGGCCCGCAAGTGTAATATCTCTTTGAGCTAGTTTCCAATTCCTTTATTACTTCCTTTGAGATTCTTCTTGGACTCTTGGCGTTCGCTTGATTCTTACCTACTAAATCTTCCCTATAATATGGCATACCCCATTTGTTGCTTGATTGTATTAGCCGCACATATATTCGAAGTCCCTAAATACTCATTTTCTCTATTTACCATTTGCGATTGAAGATTTTTGTCTATTCCCCCTCCTATACTGGACTTATCCTTTAGCTAACCAAATCTGATTTCTTCTTGTAATGCAATCATAAATCAATGTACTATTGCATTTATTTCCCACTTCCCACTCTTTCATTTGTCCAGCTCATACTGTTTTGTAGTTCTTCTTTACTAGGTGGTGGTGCCATAGTTCTTCCAATATCTTGTCGACCCTTGTCCTACTTACAAATACTTATAAAATATCTCTTTTTCTTCCTTCTTTCATCCCTTTTTGATCTTCCCTTTCGATGCTGTAACTTGTTCATATTTACACATATCACTCGTATATTCAACTTATTTCCTTTACAATTAAACTTTTATACTCCTGTTACACCCTGTATCTTCGAAGAAGAGCACTTATCAAATTTGAGACATAAGTACGTGAGTTAGGGTCAAGTAAAACCACTTTGGAATATAAGGAGTAAGCATTATTAAGTATATTTAATGAGTGAAGGATGTATATAAGGTATACCAAAAGGTTTTATAAGGAAATGAGTGGAAGAAATGAAGTAGTACAACTTTGGAGAAAGGATGGGTAATGTTTGGTGTGAAAATTTTGATCCAAATTGGGGGATGCATATCTCTTAGCATATGAAGTGTTTTGATGTGAAACCAAAGCCTAAAATGAAGTTCGCCGAGTCTAGTTTCCAACGCAATGAACTGCTCGTCGAGCGGACATTGGAGTAGAGAATTATGGACGTTACAAGTTCGGCTGACGGAGCAGAAATGCGTGCTACAGTACCTCTGCAGTAACTGATATGCTACAGTAACTGCTACAGTGATCCCCCGGATTTGGCATTTTATAAGAGGGGTTTTACCCGTCATTTCTCAGCCCAACACTTCTCAAAATTTCACAAATTCTCTAGAATAATCCTCAAACATCCGTCCATAGAATTTTAGCGCAAATTAAGTGAAATCCCCGAATTTAAGTTCGGACAACGCATAGCTGCGATTATAATATCGTATTACAGCGAAACTTGGCTTGGATTCAAGGTGATAATCGAATATATTGCAATTCTAGCAGGTGAAAGGTATGAATCTTTCCTTATTAGTATTATTTAAGGCTTATTTACGGAGATAAAGTCGTTAAATAATTGTGTAGTAAGTTGGTTAGTTATGGAAGTTGGAAAATAGCATGTGCGCAGTACATATTGGTGTTGGAAATGATGTTATTGATGATGGTGTTGTTGTTGTTGTTGTTGGTTGCGGAACTGAGATTCCGGGCTAGGCATATAAACAGGGGAGATGCTGCCCGATTTTCAGCAGGATATAAAATAGTTTAACTTGAGAGCTTAGCACAAATATACTACGATGAGTCTAACGATTGTGTGAATCCTCTTAAATGTAGACTTGTGAGCTGGGACAAATAAATGTAGATAATTGAAGGCTGAACAGGTATGTTAAGGCTCGTCCCTCTCTTTCAAAGGCATGATTCCTATGTTTGATTCCATAAATGTTTCCATAACCTCCTTGTTTCTAAACGTTAGAAGTTCATGATTCAAGGCATGACTCCTTTGCATAAGTCTATGATTCCAAGGCATGATTCCCTTCCTGATAACCCGTAAATGTTTTCCAAAATGTCCGTATTTTTCCAAAACAAAGGTTTATGATTTTGTAAGCTTTTATTGTTATATCCCGTATTTTGTACGTTGGAATAGTTTAAGTTAGTTACAACAAGCTATGGACAAGGCTATTCTCTGATTTTGTTTTAAGTATAAGTTGCATATTCATCCTTTTATTGGTATGGAGCATTAAGGGTAAATATGGAATAAGGAAATTAAGGGCTAAGAGTTGAAAAAAAAATATTTCATTAAGTAGCCAAATGGCCATGTGGCCGTGGGGCATGGTGTGGACCCCACCCAAGGTTGGCCAATATTTTCATGCCATGAAATGGCACATGTGTACACTACATATTTGTGGGAGCCAAGTATATATATATATGTGGGTACAAGTCATGAAGCAAGACTAATATTCATCATTTATTA
The DNA here is from genome assembly GCF_029784015.1 of Lycium ferocissimum. Taxonomy (NCBI): domain Eukaryota; kingdom Viridiplantae; phylum Streptophyta; class Magnoliopsida; order Solanales; family Solanaceae; genus Lycium; species Lycium ferocissimum. The sequence goes on from NC_081350.1 coordinate 1,029,215, forward strand.
ACTTGAGAAAAATCTAGAAAATTGGAGAGAAAATGAAAGGCATGTGACCGGCCATGTGCCTATACTTATATATATATATATATATGGGTGATGATAATATAAGACATAAATCATCATTTTAACCATAGAAAAATCTAGAAAGATGGAGAAAAGAGAGAAGAGAGACTCTCGGCCAAGAAAATTTACTTCCTCCTAGCCTTTCTACCAATTGGAGGGTCCTCGTTAACGTGGAGTAGTCGCTGGAGCGAGCGAAGCGTCATTCCGAGAAGTTGATTAGAAAAGGTGAGGTCTAACTTCCTTTACATGTTTTATAGATGGTTGTGTGTGTTGTGATATGTAGAAATGAATGAAGCCATGAAGTTGTGTTGTGGCAGTTTGGCCGTGTAAGTATGCATGGTGTAGGAAAAATGAATTAATGTTATTTAGTATTCTAGTTGATGTTGTTGTGGATTTTATGCCGTAAAATGAAGGTTTAATGGTTCAAGATTGAAGTTGTAATCGTGTGTGCCGTTTGGGAGCTAATGTGATTCTAATATGCTTTCTTGAATTTATGGAAATAATGTTGTAGACGTGTGGATGGTTGATATAGTTTATGAATTCGGAAGAAGAAAATGTGTCATCCATGTTCCTAATGTAGTTGGAAGATTTCGGGTGGAATGGCCTATGGTTTGGGTTGTTTTGGATATTGTACGGATTGGTTGGAAATGTTCTTAAATCTTGTTTGAATGGTTGAGGATTAGTAATTGAATATGTGAGCATTGGTATTGAAATGATCGTATGTAGTTTATTTGAATATAAATGAAATGTCGTCGAATTGTGTAGAAAGGAATTATTAACGCTAGAATGCGTTTTGAATCACTTATGGATATTGATTAGTACGATTGTTGGTATGGTTGTTGTTGATTTGGCCGAGTTGGATTCTCGGGGTTGTTGAATGTATAGGGGAGATGCTGCCCAAATTTCTGTAAATAAATGATGGCTTGGATTTGAGTTCTTCGGTGTTTATGACTAATGGTTGATGCCTAATGACATTATTGTAGATCGTGAGAAGTCGAGACTCAAGTTTGGAGCTTAGGAAGCGGCTAAGGTATGTAAAGCTCAACCTTTCTTTCTTTGGCATGTCTTAGTTAAAAGTAAGTGATGACACGAGCCTCGAGGTAACTCTATTCTTGCGATCTGAGCATGTCTATGATTCTTATTTGTTTCTTGATATCCGTATTCGTAATGTAGTCGAATTGTGGTTCTTATGTCTTTGGCATGACTAAATTTCAAAAGTTGCATGAAAGTTTTGTTTTCAAAAGAATTTTGTTTCTAAACGATTCCGAAACTACGAACGTCCGTGACTTTCTCAGAAAGGCTCGGATCGCTTCGATATGTTCGTGGGAAGTCCTAAAGTGAATAAGGTTCGTAACTTTCAGAGGCGGGCCCGGATTGGGTTGACGCTCGCCCGTGGGTCCCGTGACTTTCTATGTTTGGTTCTAACGATCTATTTTTGAAAGAACTTAATATGACTATTTTTCCGACCCCCGAGTATGAGTATATGCTTATCTATTGAGTCTAAAATGATGATTCGTACACTTATGATTCCGATACGTTGCTATGATTTCTAAAATTCCGTTTGATATGTTTCCGAGTAATGTCTGAAAGATTTTTATATAACTTTTGTCCCGACTTTCAAATGACGATTCGTTTAGATTACTTCATTGAGTCTCTAGAAATGATTTATGTGCATATGGTTTCTCACTACTCTGTTCGTGCATGCCTCAATGCATCTTTCACCGAGTCCCGGGCCGGGTACGTATTCGTGCACATTCCTTTGCATTGTTCACCGAGTCCCTCACTAGAGGGCCGGAACACGGTATATATATATATATATATATATATATATGATGATATGATGAGATAGGGATGGAGGCCAGGATGGCATACCGAGTCCCTTGCTAGCGGGGCCGGGACACGCTATTCACCGAGTCCCTCACTAGAGGGCCGGGTACGGTATATATATATATATATATGTATATATGGATATATATATATATGCACACATGATTGTGATATGATTTTACTCACCGAGTCCCTCGGCTAGAGGGGCCGGCACGTTACGGTATATATGTACGATGATATGATGACATGATTATGATATGATTTTACTTACCGATATATGTATATGCATGATAAATGTTTTAAAAGGCAAGCCTTATGATTTTCTGTACTCTTTACTTCAGTATGATCCCGCTTACTGTATTTCAGGCTTTACATACTCAATACATATTCCGTGCTGACCCCCTTTCTTCGGGGGCTGCGTTTCATGCCGCGCAGGTACACGCAGATGAGCTGAAGATATTAGTAGAAGATGTTCCAACGGGATTGGCGAGCTCCATTCTCTCTCGAGTCTTTGCGCCGAGTCGGCGTATTATGTTATGGTATCATGTTCCATGTTAGAGACTTTGCAGACAGGGTCATGTGTATAGTATGTCAGTTTGTAAGCGGCTCCATAAGCCGATGTATTGTTACGCATTATTTTACCAATTTTATATGATTATAGACTTCATTTGATTTGAAAAAGTATGAAAAGCATATTTGATTCCCGAAAACCTTTCATGATTGTATTTATGCTATGATTTAAGGGCCCAGTATGATTATGAGTGTTACGAGAGTCAGCGGGTTCGCTCGGCCCTACGTAAGGGTCGGGTGCCCATCACACCCTATCGGATTAAGGGTGTGACAAATTGGTATCGAGCAACGGTTCGTCCTAGGGGTTGTCGCAGTCGTGTCCGGTAGAGTCCTGTTTATGGTGTGAAGCCGGCCACATTTATAAACAGGAGGCTACGGGGCATCTAGGATGGTTACTCTTCTTTCACTCCTTAGATCGTGCCATAGAGCCAAGTTATAGGAAATGGGATATCTAGCGCTAACCTTTGATTGCAAGCGGAGATAATGGCGACGGGAAAGAAGGTAATTAACGATATTGGAAGTCACAAAGCACGCAGGTAAGTAAAGGTATGCAAGGTATATGTCGGGTAAGATATTGAAGTACGATTGAGATACAAGTTGAAGATTAAAAGGGAAAGTAAACAAAAAGGTATAACAGGTGCTGTTTGAGTTGGGCATACGAGGTATGTTCATTATTGTACTGTTGATGATATTGGGAGCCCTGTGTGGCTGCGATAGGATATGATATATATATATATACATGTGTTGGACCTGTGAGGCATTGTTGGTATTTCCTGCGTGCAGGTTTTGGGGTAGTAAGGAATACAGAGGAAACTCTGCCAAAATTTTTCTGGAAATACTACAAGAATGAGATGTAAGTTTGGAAAATGTTTGGGAGAGGTAGTGTCGACAGTAATGACGGGATTTAACTGAGCTGTGAGTGCGGCTGCCCTTTAGGAATAAGTTAATTGTGGAGTTGGTGATAATAGTAAACAGGAGGTCGATGGGAATATTGTAATAAGGAATTGAAACGGATTAGTGATATTAAGAGATGATTTGGAAAGGGGCTGGTAGGTCTGGTAGGTTTGGATAGAGTGATATACTAAGGCATCGACTAAGTCGATGAGTAGGAGAAAAATATGACGAGATTATAGTCACGGGAAGTAATGATACGTGTAAGACAGGGGTATGAAGGAAAAAGAACTGTGACAGATAGGAATGCATTGGTAAGACAGCTGATAAAATGTGTTGTGAGGACGTTTTGGGATATGTTAAGATCTCAATTTACCCCAGAGTAGGCGATGAAGGTCATGCGTTGAGGTGGACGCAATCATACGGGCGTTAAGGTGTCGTATTTCATTAATGTTTCAAAGTTAAGCGTGCTGGAGTGAGAGAATTTTAGGATGGGTGACCCCCTGGGAAGTTTTTACGAAAAGTCTTACAAATTCAGGCGTAAGAGGCAAATGAGAAGCTAGATTAATCTAAGGAAAATTAGAGTCTGCGGAGTGAGCAGAAACCTTAAGGGATCACGTAGGACGGAGTGGATCAGATCGGTGAAGGGAAAGAGTTAACGGAAGGAGGAAATAAGAAGAAAGCGAGATAATAGGGTAGTAGTAGGGTGTGTGTCAGAATCGGGGCACGAGTGCCATAAGTGACGGGGCTGTGAAAGGCCAAGTTATAGGAAGATGAGAAACAAGGTAAAATGAGTACTAGAAAATGACTGGTATGACACGGATAAACGTGGGTGGACAGAATACGTTTTGAAAATGGGAGGAGGATTATGTAGGAGTAGTATGTTCTGAATGACACAGAGGTAGCATAAGATTCCTCGTGTGTAGAATAAGAGATAGGCATAAACGGAAGAAATGATAAAGGGATACTAAAGAAAGCACCGAGATATGTCGGGATAAGGATAATATGCCAAGAGAGATTTGGATACTTATCGTTGGAACAAAAATGCTGCCTAACTGAGGTTGGAAATAAGAACATGGGGCAAAATATAAACGGATAATGGTACGAGCACACCCCTAAAGGGGGGAAGCGGGTAAGAGAAACGCTAGGACGAGATAAATACAATTGACACGATAATGTGTTGGATACGGATGCCTGAGCTACAAATGAGACCCTTTACTGAAATAAGCTAGTAAGATCGCAAAACCAGCAATAAGTAGATGAAAGTCAGGCTGGTATTTAAGGTAGTGTGAGAAGCTTTTGCAGAGACTTTGAATGATATGACGTTAGAAAGTGGACGTGTATGAGGAAAAGAGTGTGACAAGAAGATGGTATTGAATAACGTAAGAGATAGCAGGAAGGATAGCAACGCTATACCGGATTAAAAGGCAAAATGTTGGCTATGGAGGTGTTCGCTAATGCTATCGCAACTTGTCAGTAATGGAAAAGGGGGAATGGAAAACCCTTATGGTAGGAAGTGAGGGAGTCAAAAGCGATTCAAGGAAAGGGAAGAAATAGGACAAAATCGGACGAGCGGGCTTTGGTATGAATAAGATATGCAGAGCATGACGAGCCAGAGGACGAAAGGACCATGTCTAAGATTGAACGTACTTCATGCAAGCCGCACAAGGATAGTGGTGCCACCGGTAAGTATTGGTACGCTAAGATGGGACCAAATAGGTATTTGATAAGAAGAGCGAAGGCTTAGCAAGGACAATGCGAGAAATTTCGTGGTATTTCGAGTACATTACAGAAGCATGTAACGATAAGTTTAAGCCAATTACTAAAGTAGAATTAGCGCTAAGAGTGGACGGGGCATGACTATGTTTGAACTAAGGATTTGTCTCGATGCCGGAGGTAAGACAAGAGAAGGGAAGACAAGGTAGAATATAAAGGATTAGTAAAGCGACGCTGAGATATTTCTTGGGCTAATTTGAACACCTTCGCATATTTTTGTAAAGATTGCAACATAATGTGTGACAGGAGAGTAAAGAGCGAGAAAGATCTTCGAGCTAAAGGTACAAAAAGGGTGTCAGCAAAGATAACAAACCCGAGAAGACACTTGGAAGGACAGTGACAGTTGGAGTAAAAAGGAACAGCGAAGAGTAGTTGGAAAAAATTTTTTGAAGGGAAGAGAGAACGCTGCTCTCATGAATGAAAATAAAGGAGTCCATCGGAAGTTAGAAGAAGGTTTATGGACCACTAAGTGATTTAAACATGAGGGCACATGCTATGGAATTATAGGAGACACTAATGTGAAAACGGCATTCAACTACAAGGATAAAAAGAGTCTGTATCGGAGAGCTAACAAAGAATAAGGACTGACGAAAGGACCACTGATATAAGGAAATCGGAGATGCGAATACTGGTGTTGTAAGATAATCATAAGGGAGTAAGAATTTCCACGACCCTATGCTTTAGAGTTGTATGGCAAGATTTGAGGGGTAGTAACAAAGGTGTAAAAGGACGGAAACCCAAACTGATAACTACAAACAATTGCCGCAGTGTATGACTAAGAGCAACAGGTATAGGAGGGATAGCCAAGACTACAAAATGAAGAAGGAATATAATCGATAGATGAGATTGCATGCCGTGGTGATAAGGAAAACCCCAAGATCCTTAGAAGACCTTACGAGACTAGTTGAACATTCGAGGACGAATGTTCCAAAGGGGGGAAGGATGTTATATCCCGTATTTCGTACGTTGGAATATTTTAAGTTAGTTGCGACAAGCTATGGACAAGGCTATTCTCCGATTTTGTTTTAAGTATAAGTTGCATATTCATCCTTTTATTGGTATGGAGCATTAAGGGTAAATTTGGAATAAGGAAATTAAGGGCTAAGAGTTGGAAAAAAATAATATTTCATTAAGTAGCCAAATGGCCATGTGGCCGTGGGGCATGGTGTGGACCCCACCCAAGGTTGGCCAATATTTTCATGCCATGAAATGGCACATGTGTACACTACATATTTGAGGGAGCCAAGTATATATATATATGTGGGTACAAGTCATGAAGCAAGACTAATATTCATCATTTATTGACTTGAGAAAAATCTAGAAAATTGGAGAGAAAATGAGAGGCATGTGACCGGCCATGTGCCTATACTTATATATATATATATATATATATATATATATATATATATATATATATATGGGTGATGATAATATAAGACATAAATCATCATTTTAACCATAGAAAAATCAAGAAAGATGGAGAAAAGAGAGAAGAGAGACTCGGCCAAGAGCTGGCCGAGAGTGGTGCTCCCTAATTTTGGCCTAGAAAATTTACTTCCTCCTAGCCTTTGTACCAATTGGAGGGTCCTCGTTAACATGGAGTAGTCATTGGAGCGAGCGAAGCGTTCATTCTTGCGAAGCAAGTCCTAGCCGAGTGGAGAAGTTGATTGGAAAAGGTGAGGTTTAAATTCCTTTACATGTTTTATAGATGGTTGTGTGTGTTGTGATATGTAGAAATGAATGAAGCCATGAAGTTGTGTTGTGGAAGTTTGGCCGTGTAAGTATGCATGGTGTAGGAAAAATGAATTAATGTTATTTAGTATTCTAGTTGATGTTGTTGTGGATTTTATGTCGTAAAATGAAGGTTTAATGGTTCAAGATTGAAGTTGTAATCGTGTGGGCCGTTTGGGAGCTAAGGTATGTAAAGCTCACCCTTTCTTTCTTTTGCATGTCTTAGTTAAAAGTAAGTGATGACACGATCCTCGAGGTAACTCTATTCTTGCGATCCGAGCATGTCTATGATTCTTATTTGTTTCTTGATATCCGTATTCGTAATGTAGTCAAATTATGGTTCTTATGTCTTTGGCATGACTAAATTTCAAAAGTTGCATGAAAGTTTTATTTTCAAAAGAATTTTGTTTCTAAACGATTCCGAAACTACAAACGTCCGTGACTTTCTCAGAAAGGCTCGGATTGCTTCGATATGTTCGTGCGAAGTCCTAAAGTGAATAAGGTTCGTAACTTTCATAGGAGGGCCCGGATTGGGTTGACGCTCGCTCGTGGGTCCCGCGACTTTTTATGTTTGGTTCTAACGACCTATTTTTGAAAGAACTTAATATGACTATTTTTCGACCCCGAGTATGAGTATATGCTTATCTATTGAGTCTGAAATGATGATTCGTACACTTATGATTCCGATACGTTGCTATGATTTCTAAAATTCCGTTTGATATGTTTCCGAGTAACGTCTCAAAGATTTTTGATATAACTTTTGTCCCGACTTTCAAATGACGATTCGTTTAGATTACTTCATTGAGTCTCTGGAAATGATTTATGTGCATATGGTTTCTCACTACTCTGCTCGTGCATGCCTCAATGCATCTTTCATCGAGTCCCGGGCCGGGTACGTATTCGTGCACATTCATTACGCATTGTTCACCGAGTCCCTCACTAGAGGGCCGGGTATATATATATATATATATATATATATATATATATATATATATATGATGATATGATGAGATGGGGATGGAGGCCGGGATGGCATACCGAGTCCTGCTAGCGGGCGGGGACACGCTATTCATCGAGTCCCTCACTGTAGGGGCAGGTACGTATATATATATATGTATATATGCATGCACACATGATTGTGATATGATTTTACTCACCGAGTCCCTCACTAGAGGGTCGGGTACGGTATATATGTACGATGATATGATGACATGATTATGATATGATTTTCCTTACCGATATATGTATATGCATGATAAATGTTTTAAAAGGCAAGCCTTATGATTTTCTGTACTCTTTACTTCAGTATGATCCCACTTACTGTATTTCGAGCTTTACATACTCAGTACATATTCCGTACTGACCCCCTTTCTTCGGGGGCTGCGTTTCATACCACGCAGGTACACCCAGATGAGCTGAAGATATTAGTAGAAGATGTTTCAGCGGGATTGGCGAGCTCCATTCTCTCCGGAGTGCTGCCGAGTCAGCGTATTATGTTATGGTATCATGTTCCATGTTAGAGACTTTGCAGACAGGATCAAGTGTATAGTATGTCAGTTGTAAGCGGCTCCATAAGCCGATGTATTGTTACGCATTATTTTACCAATTTTATATGATTATAGACTTCATTTGATTTGAAAAAGTATGGAAAGCATATTTGATTCCCGAAAACCTTTCATGATTGTATTTATGCTATGATTTAAGGGCCCAGTATGATTATGAGTGTTACGAGAGTCAGCGGGTTCACTCGGCCCTACGTAAGGGTCGGGTGCCCATCACACCCTATCAGATTAAGGGTGTGACATTTATGACTACAACGACGGACATGTTTTTGTAATGACAACGATGATGTCAAAGATGAGAATATGTCTAAGATGATTATGATGAGAATGGTTTCATGTTTGAAAGTCTCGAGTTGTGGATTTAATATGAATATGAGAATATTGAGCTATTTCTTGATCCTTAATTTTATTCCTTGATAATGACCCTATTTTCTAAAGGCTTCAAAGTATATGAATTGACGCCTTATGTGATTTATGACCTTATTCCATGTTTTCTCTTGATGTTGTTCTTCATTGATAGTCTCACCTTATAATAATTGTTCCTTCAAGGTGAGACATGACGATCATGATTATTCCAAAGTAGTACGACTTTGGAGAAAGGATGGATAATGTTTGGTGTGAAAATTTTGGTCCAAATTGGGGGAGGAAAATCTCTTAGCATATGAAGTGTTTTGATGTGAAACAAAAGCCTAAAATGAAGTTCGTCGAGTCTAGTTTCCAACGCAATAAACTGCTTATCAAGCAGACATCGGAGTAGAGAATTATGAACGTTACAAGTTCGGCTAACGGAGCAGAAACGCGTGCTACAATACTTCTACAGTAACCGACATGCTACATTAACTGCTATAGTACTGCTGCAGTGACCCGACCCGGATTTGGCATCTTATAAGAGGGGTTTTACCCCTCATTTCTCAGCCTAACACTTCTCAAAATTTCCCAAATTCTCTAGAATAATCCTCCAACTTCCGTCCATAGAATTTTAGCACAAATTAAGTGAAATCCCCGAATTTAAGTTCGGACAACGCATAGCTGCGATTATAATATCGTATTGCGGCGAAACTTGGCTTGGATTCAAGGTGATAATCGAATATATTGCAATTCTAGCAGGTGAAAGGTATGAATCTTTCCTTATTAGTATTATTTAAGGCTTATTTATGGAGATAAAGTCGTTAAATAATTGTGTAGTAAGTTGGTTAGTTATGGAAGTTGAAAAATAGCATGTGCGCTATTTTATAGTACATATTGGTGTTGGAAATGATGTTATTGATGATGGTGTTGTTGTTGTTGTTGTTGGTTGCGGAACTGAGATTCCGGGCTAGGCATATAAACGGGGAGAATCTTTGCCCGATTTTCAGCAGGATATAAAATAGTTTAACTTGAGAGCTTAGCACAAATATACTACGATGAGTCTAACGATTGTGTGAATCCTCTTAAATGTATACTTGTGAGCTCGGACGAATAAGTGTAGATAATTGGAGGCCCGAATTTTACATTAAGGTTCGTCCCTCTCTTTCAAAGGCATGATTCCTATGTTTGATTCCATAAATGTTTCCATAACCTCCTTGTTTCTAAACGTTTGAAGTTCATGATTCAAGGCATGACTTAACTCTTCCGAAGTCTATGATTCCAAGGCATGATTCCTTCTGATAACTTAGTAAATGTTTTCCAAAATGTCCGTATTTTCCAAAACAAAGGTTTTATGATTTTGTAAGCTTTTATGACTACAACGACGGACATGTTTTTGTAATGACAACGATGATGTCAAAGATGAGAATATGACTAAGATGATTATGATGAGAATGGTTTCATGTTTGAAAGTCTCAAGTTGTGGATTTAATATGAATATGAGAATATTGAGCTATTTTTTTATCCTCAATTTTATTCCTTGATAATGACTCTATTTTCTAAAGGCTTCAGAGTATATGAATTGACGCCTTATGCTTTTTATGACCTTATTCCATGTTTTCTCTTGATGTTGTTCTTCATTGATAGTCTCACCTTATAATAATTGTTCCTTCAAGGTGAGACATGACGATCATGATTATTCCATAATGTAATCAGAGGTTAACGACCTTACATCACTCCGATAGAGACATAAATTTCTTTGGGCTCTCTGCGCATGCCGCTTATATGATTTATGGATATGACACATGAATATGATATATGTATATGTATATGAGGAATATGGGAAAAAGGGCGAGCCTCTATAGACACATGGCTACCTGATCAGTTGGTATAATATGACATGATATCATCCCGAACGCGGGATGCCCGGACGCGGGACATATGTGGTTAAATGGATCGGAGCCGACGCCTCGGCAATAGGATATGTTCTAATTTATGTATACATGAACAAGAAATGTTTTTCAAAGAAAGTTAAGCATGTATGGCATCCATCCTAAGAGGCACTCATATGTACATGTTACTCTTTTATCTTACGATATGCTCTATATTCCCATTCTGTTATTATTCATACTTTACATCCCTTACTATGTTATTATTCATATCTTACATACTCGGTACATTACTCGTACTGACGTCCCTTTTTGTGGACGCTACGTTCATGCCTGCAGGATCAGGTAGACAGTCGGACGATCCATCGCAGTAGGACCTCCCCTCAGCAGCAGTCAGTACGCTCCATTGATCCGGAGCTACACCCTTTTGGTATGCTATTCGGTTACGTACATATATGGGTACGGCAGGGCCTTGTCCTGTCATTTCTACAGTTTGTACTCCATAGAGGTCTGTAGATAGTGATATGTAGTCGTGATGTTATGCAGCCTCGTCGGCGTTTATTTTGTTGTACAGTATATATGTGTAGCGGCCAAATCGGCTTTGCGCTGTTACTCTCAATGTTTATGTTTATATGTATGTATTGGCTGTGAGTCCCCGGTGCAGAGTGTCGTATGTTGATTATTCGGGGGACGATCCCTCGATTCACATTATGTATGGGCTAGGATAGTCGGTGAGCCGAAGAAATGCAAGCATAAGAGTGTTTGGCAGTGGTGGTCGGGCACTTGTTACGGCCCACTCGCCGGGTCATGACAAAAATGGTATCGAAGCGTTCGTACTAGGGATTGTCTACGGACCTCGTCCCGTGAGTCCTATTTATGGGTGTGAAGCCGGCCACACTTATAAACAGGAGGCTGCCGAGCATTTAGGAATCATTGACCTTTCTTTCTATCTTAGATCGTGCGATAGAGCCAGAGTCTAGGAGAGATCGTTTCTGACCCCTTTTCCTATAGGAAAGTGCAGACTGATGAAAGATGAAGAGATCAGCCTCAGACAGTGGGAGTACTAAGAAGGCCCCCAAATCAGATCCAGGACCCAGTGTTATATCCCGTATTTTGTACGTCGGGATAATTCGAGTTAACTGCAATTTTATTTCAAGACACAAATTGCTATGATTTGTTGGCATGGAATATTAAGGAAATTTGGGGGCCAAAAGTGAACATTTGAAAGTTGAAAATTCATGGAACAATAAGGGCCATGTGGCCGGCCACATGGGGTGTGGGCCATGGCCACATGGATGCCTTGTATATGTATTAAAAAGATGACTAAGTCATCTTATTTTCCATCTTCAAGCCTTAGGAAAAATCAAGAAACTTGGAGAAGCCAAGCTTGGAGCCATTCGGCCATGTCCATAAAAATTTGAAGACCAAAAATCTCCATCAAAAAAAATTATTTTCTTCTAGCAAACCCACTAATTGAAGGGTCCTTGTTAACGTGGAGTTGTTATTTGAGGCGACAAACCGTTCGTTTTCATCCTTTGCCAACCTTAGCTAAGTTGTGAGGTAGAGAAGAAAGGTAAGGTTTAATCTTGTTTCTATATGTTATAGATGGTTGGTGTATGTTGTGAAGTGTGGAAATGAATGAAATTCATGAAAATATAGATGTTGAAGTGGAACCGTGTGTGTGTGGGTTTGGCCGTGTGTAATGTGTGTTGTGTAGGAGTGATGAATTAATTGTATTTAGCATGTTTGGGTGTTGTTGTAGTGTGTAGAAATGGATAGAAATCATGGAAGTTGTGTGTTGATGTTGTGGCCGAAAATGGGTTGTCTTGTATGGCAATGAATGAACAAATTTTATGTGGTATTTTAGTTATTGTTGTTATGGATTCCATGATGATAATGAAAGTTTAATAATTCAAATTGAAGTTGAAAGTGTTGTGGGCTGTTTTAGTGGCCAATGTGATCCTTATGTAGTTTTTGTACTTATGAAAATAATATTGTTAACGTGTGGGTTGTTGGTGTAATTCATGAATTTGGAAGAAGGAAGGGTGTGTTATGGTTGCTCTCGGGTTTGGGTAGTTTCGGGTGAGTTGGTACCTTGTTTTGGTTGTTTGAAATATTGTGTGAATTGTTTAAAGTATTCTTGTGTGAATTGTTTAAAGTATTCTTGAATATTATTTGAATGGCTTCGGATTAGTAATTGAACGTATGAGCGTTGATGTTGGTTTGAATGTAAGTAGTTGAATTGAATATAATGGAATGTTGTTGAACTATGTAGAAAAGAGCTACTAATGTTAGAATGCATTTTGAATCGATTATTGATGTTGCTAGAATGATCGTTGGTATTGTCGTTGATGAATTTGGCCGAGTTGAATTCTCGGGGTTGTTGCATTTACAGGGGAAATGCTGCCCAAATTTCTGTAGAATTAAGTGCTAGTTGGAATTGAATTCTTAAGTACCTTTAGCTAATGTTTGGTTTGATGATGCTATTGTAGATCTTGGGAGGTCTGAAGCTTAAGTCTGATTAGCGTAGGAAACGAACGAGGTATGTAAAGCTCACCCTTTCTTTCTTTGGCATGTCTTAGACGTAAGGGAAATATCCTACGAGCCTCGGGGAAATTCTATTCTTACGATCCGAGCGTGTTTATGATTTTTATTCACCTCTTGATATTAACCTTCTTAATGTAGTCATGCTATGATCCTTGTGCCCTTTGTATGTTTGAATTTCAAGTGTTACATAAAGAATTTTGTTCTTAAAAAAGATTAGAAACTACGAACGTAATCGTAACTTTCACAAAAGGGCTCGGATCGCTTCAATATGCTCGTAGGAAGTTCTATGACGATTAATGTCCGTAACTTTCATAAACAGAACTGGATTGCTTTGAAACGTTCGTAGGAAGTTCTATAACGTATTATGACTTTAACTTTCATGGTTGCGGGCCCGGATTGGTTCGATGCATATCCGTGGTCCCCGAGATTTTCATTTGTATAGTCCTAACGACTTTGGTTTTTGGAAGAACTTAACATGATTTCCGCTTTGACTCTCAAGCGTCGACTACTTACTTATCCATTGAGTCTATGATGATGATTTATGTGCATATGGTTTCTCACTACTCTGCTCGTGCGAGCTGTTCTTTTCCTTCACCGCGTCCGGGCCGTGACATGTATTCGTGCAATTCCACTGCATTGTTCACCGCGTCCCTCACTAGAGGGCCGGGGCACGTTATATATATATGATGATATGATGGTATGGGAGAGAAGGCCAGGATAGCATATGATGACTTTATTCACCGCGTCCCTCACTAGAGGGCCGGGGCACGTTATATGTACATGCATATGATGATTTTATTTACCGCGTCCCTCGCTAGAGGGCCGGGGCATGTTATATGTACACGTTATACATGCATATGTTTATGATGGAACTTTACATACTACGTATGCATTATACTCATATGTACATGAATTATGTTTCAAAGGCAAGTCTTATGATTTTCTGGTTACTGTACTACTTTTCTATCCTCCTTATTTCGTATGATCTGTTCATTGTATCCCATGCTTTACATGCTTAGTACATATTCCGTACTGACCCCCTTTCTTCGGGGGCTGCGTTTCATGCCCGCAGGTACAGACGATTATTTCGGTGATCCGCCGGCTTAGGATTCCCATCAGCTGTCTTGGAGTGCTCCTTTGTCCGGAGCCTATATTTTGGTACATATTCTTCCGTTGTATATGCATATGCTTATTCAGGGGTACGGCGGGGCCCTGTCCCGTCATATGTTTCCGTTGTTCTGTTTAGAGGTCTGTAGACATATATGTGGGTTATGTATAGTTCTGTTCAGATGTGTTTGTGTAATTTGTGTTATGGGCGATCCCATCCACCGTAGCAGCCTCGTCGGCTTGCGTTTGTATATGTTTGAGATGTCGTGTACATTATGATAGCCTCGCCGGCTTCTGTGCGACACATTTGCTATATACGACAGTTTTGATATGACGTTTGATATTTGTATATGCAAAGGTTATTTGTATGCCGATTTGGAATATGGGTGCCCAGCTCGGGCACTAGTCACGGCCTACGGGGTTGGGTCGTGACAAAAGTGGTATCAGAGCGGTTCGTCCTCGGAATGTCTACAGACCGTGTCTAGTAGAGTCTTGTTTATCGGTGTGTTGTGCACCACGTCTATAAACAGGAGGCTACAGGACATTTAGGATGTTATCCTTTCTTCTGATCCTAGATCGTGCGATAGAGCTGTATTATCAGGATGACTCCTCCCTAACGAATTGTTATGTTTTCAGCGATGCCTCCGAGAAAGGCGACAGCTGCCCAGAAGGGCAAGTCGACAGCAGTTGGAGAGACCAGCCAGGCCCGGAGAGTTACTAGGGCCCGTGCTGGAGGTTGTGCCCCCGACGGCCGGTTCTGCTACACCGCCGCTATCGGAGAGGGCTTGGAGCGACGGCTAGCGCCGAGGTCGGGGAGGCGGCTTCGCCGCCAGCTCCCGAGGTTTGAGTGCCCGAGGCTCCAGCTCCTCAGCTAGGGGCGGAGGATAGGGCTATGCGGGATGCGGT
Source organism: Lycium ferocissimum (assembly GCF_029784015.1). NCBI lineage: Eukaryota > Viridiplantae > Streptophyta > Magnoliopsida > Solanales > Solanaceae > Lycium > Lycium ferocissimum. The sequence continues at coordinate 1,044,423 of NC_081350.1, forward strand.
TCAGTTATTGACTAGATTGGTGGCGGGCCAGAATCACAGGCAGGGATCAGGAGGTGACCGTGCGGATAGGTATGACAGTCAGAGGGCCCGTGATTTCTTGACTTGTAATCCTCCAGAGTTCTTCGGGTCAAAGCCCGCGGAGGATCCCCAGGAGTTCATTCGGCAGATGCGGCGTACGTTGCGGTTGATTAAGGCTTCCGAGACTGAGTCTGTCGAGTTGGCGTCATATCGGTTGTATGATGTAGCAGCTAATTGGTATGAGTCGTGGGAGTTGTCGAGGGGCGAGGATGCTCCTCCTGTCACGTCCCAACCCCCTAGGCCGTGACTAGTGCCCGAGCTGGGCACCCAAACACAATCATTAATCTGAATCGCATACAGATAGCTTGTACGGACGCAAATATCAATGCGATTCGCAAACACATCTCAAACACAATCATGTATATACATCGAAGCCGACAAAATATGTCAAATGGCGCAACGGCCCAAAACATGTACAAATGCAAGCCGACGAAGGGTCACTGCCGACGAATAGGATCGCCCCGAACATATAACATACAAACACACACACCAGGATAGGCCTAACCCACATATATGTCTACAGACCTCTAGACAGACCAACAGAATCATATGACGGGACAGGGCCCCGCCGTACCCCTGAACAAACTCATACATATACAACGGACAAGTATATACCAAAACGTGGGCTCCGGAATAAAGGGAGCACTCCAAACTGCAGAATGGGTGTCCTAGACTGGCGGATCACCGAACTGTACGTCTGTACCTGCGGGCATGAAACGCAGCCCCCGAAGAAAGGGGGTCAGTACGGAATATGTACTGAGCATGTAAAGCATGAAATACAGTAGGCAGAGTCGTACTTTAAATAAGGAGTAGGAGACATGAATACAGTAACCAGAAACCACAAAACTTACCTTCAAAACATAACTCATACATGTTCATATCATATCCCAATCAGACAATCATTCTACACATGCGCATACATATAGCGTGTCCCGGCCCTCTAGCGAGAGACTCGGTAAGTAAGATCATATCATCATCCCATATATACATACATATAGCATGTCCCGACATCTGTGGGGACTCGTGAGAGACTCGGTGTATAGCGATGTCCCGGCCCCTCTAGTGAGGGACTCGGTGTATAAGCGAATGTCCTAAGTGAGGGACTCGGTGTACCGAATCATGTCATCATCATATACATAGCGTGTCCCGGCCCTCTAGTGAGGGACTCGGTGTATAGAATCGTCATATCATCCTGTTATCACATATCATATCAGACTTCGTATCACATCATATTTCGGAATACACGTCATACTTCAGAATACAGCATAGTGCGCACGATAACATAACCGGCCCGGGACTTGGCGACAAACGTAACAACAGAATGGACGAGCAGAATCATGAGTAACCAATTACAGTTTAAAACATGTTCAAAGACTCAGTAGGTTAATCAAAACGAGCTATCATTTATAAGTCAAAACAGAAGAGTCAAATGAGCTTTTCTTCCTCAGTTACTCGGAACATATCAACCCGAACTTCGGCCCACAATAGTTATGTATCAAAATCATATGCGTGAGATCATTATCATAGACTAAGAGGTAAGTAAACCGATCGTACTTGAAATCGGGATCATACTCATATCATATTCTTTCAAAAGTCGTCAGAAGTACATAAGGAAAGTCGCGGGACCCACGAACGGGTGTCGACCCGAGCCGGGCCCGCCTATGGAAAACACAATCATCATACATCATGGAACCATTTTTGAGCATATCGAGGCGATCCGGTTCTTGTCGTGAGTTACGGACTTTCGTAGTTTTCGGAATCATTTAGGAGCAAAACTCTTTTAAAAACCAAACTTTTATGCAACTTATTCATACAAAAGACATAGGGCCAATATTTCATCATATCATGCATACGACGACCAAGAAACAAATAATAATCACAGACATGGTCGGATCGCGAGAGTAGAATTTTCTCGAGGCTCGTATCATTGTTATACCCCGTACTTTGGACGTTGGAATATTCTAAGTTGGTTGCGACAAGTTATGGACAAGACTTTTAATTTTCGATTTTGTTGATTTTTTTTGTTTTAATGCGCAAGTTGCATAATTGGAATAAGGGTAAAATTGGAATAAGGAAAAATTTGGGGTTAAAAGTGAATTATGGAGAGTTGAGCATTTCATGAAAATTTGGGGCTAGAAGTGAAATTATGGAAACTTAAATTCATGAAAATGGCCATATGTGGCCATGTGTGAGATGTGGGCCATAGGGCCACTTGTGCAAATTATATATGGAGCATAAGATGACTAACTTAAGTCATCTTCATCATTTTCATCTCCTAGAAACTTCAAGAAAAATGGAGAAAAAAAAGAAGGAGAAAAAAACGGCCAAGAAAAAAAAAATGAAGACCAAAAATCTTGAGCAAAAAAAATATTTTCTTCTAGCTTTCCTACTAATTGAAGGGCCCTCGTCAACATGGAGTGGTTGTTGGAACAAGAAAATCGTTCGTTGTTGCGATTCATCAACCTTAGCCGAGGGTGAAGTCAATGGAAAAGGTGAGGTTTCATCTTCCTTACATGTTTTATGGATGATTTGTGCATGTTGTGATATGTAGAAGTGAATGAAATACATGAAGGTATGATGTTGAAGTTGTAGCCGTGAGTTGTAGTTTGGCCGTGTGTAGGTGTGTGTTGTATGGAGTGATGAATTAATTGTATTCAACATGTTTGTGTGTTGTTGTAATGTGTAGAAAATGAATGAAAATCATGGAATTGATGTATGTTGGTGTTGGCCGAATAGGGGTTGTTTTTGGTAGCTTATAGCGAAGTGATTTTACTTAGTATTTTGGTTGTTGTTGTCATGGATTATGTAATGAGAATGAAGGTATTGAATGGTTCAAGTTGAAGTTGTAATTGTTGTGTGTGTGGCCGTGTACATGCTATGGTTGGTGTAGAAGTGAAGAAGTAAGTTTATTTAGCATGTTTAGATTGTTGTTGTTGTGGATTTATGATGAACAAAATGAAGAATTAATGCATTAAGTTGAAGGTAAAGTTGTATATGGGCTGTTTTGGAAGTCAATGTAATCTTAATATAGTTTCTTGTAATTATGAGATTAATGTTGTTAAAGTATGGATTGTTAGTATGGTTTATGAATTTGGAAGAAAGAAGAATGTGTTTGGTGTTGTTCTCGGGTTTGGAGACAATTTCGGGTGAGTTGGGATATGGTTTTGGTTGTTTGGAAAATTGTGTGAAATGTTTAAAGCATTCTTGAATTGTATGGTTTTGGATTAGTAATCGAACGTATAAACGTTGATATTGGTTTGAATGTAAGTGATTGAAGTAAGTATGTCGAATATTATGAATGTTGTGAAGTTATGTAAAAAGAGCTATTAATGTTAGAATGCAATGTGAATTGATTATTGATGTGGTAGTTTGGTTGTTGGTGTTGTTGTTATTGAATTTGGCCGAGTTGAAATCTCGGGGTTGGTGTATTTACGGGGAAATGCGCCGAAATTTCGTAGAATTTGATGTTCGTTTGGAATTGAATTCCTAAATGTCTTCAACTAATGTTCGATATCTATTGACATCATGTAGACCTTGAGAGCCGAGATTTGAGTTGGGTTAGCTTAGGGAGCGACCGAGGTATGTAAAGCTTACCTTTCCTTCTTTTGGCATGTCTTAGATATGGCTAAGTTATGATATGTTATGAGCCTTGGGGGTAATCCTATTCTTAACGTCCGAGTATGTTTACGATGCTTACTTGCTTCTTGACGATGGCATCCTTATATGGGTTATATGTCCTTGATACGATTGGATTTGAAATGCTATGTATCTGGTTTGTTCCGAAAGGATCTTATGTTTAAAAATGTCCGTAACTTTCATGGACGAACCGGATTTCTTTGATAAGTTCGCAAACGATTCTTATTTGGTTCTTGATATTCGTATTCTTAATGCGGTCGAATCATGATCCTTATGTCTTTTGTGTGATTAAATTTCTAAGGTTTTCAAAAGAGAGTTGTTTTCAAAAGAGATTTGTTTTCAAAAGAGTTTTGTTCCTAAACGATTCCGAAACTACGAACGCCCGTAACTTTCAAGAAAGGGCTCGGATCGCCTTGATATTTTCGCAAATGACTTCATGACGAGTAAGGACTTTAATTTTTATAGGCGGGCCCGGGTTGGGTTGACGCTCGTCCGTGGGTCCCGCGACCTTTCTATATTTGGTTCTAATGATCTATTTTTGAAAGATTTTAATATGACTACCTTCCGACCCCCGAGTATGATTATTTATTTATCCGTTAAGTCTAAATGAGGATTTTCATGCATGTGATTTGGATACGTGGTTATGATTTACGAAGTTCGGTTTGATATGTTCCGAGTGACATTCGGAGGAAATTTGATTTGACTATTATCTTGGTTTTGAAATAATAGTTCGCTTTGGTGATTCTGTTGAGTTTGTAATAATGATTTGTATGCATATGGCTACTTACGATTCTGCTCGTGCGTTTTGTTGTTACATCCTTCACCGGATCCCGGGCCGGTTATTATCGTGCGCACAATCTGAAGTATGATGTGATTTCGAAGTATGATGTGATTTCGAAGTATGATGTGATATTACCGCTGGATTCTTGGCCGCGGTATGTGATATGTGATATTGATATTTGACCGCGGGTTTCGCGATATTGACCGCCGGTTCCTGATGCGATGTGATATATGAGATGTTCGGAGATATAAAACCTTCTGAAGTATGATGTGTTGTGGCGTCCAGATGGAGTGGCGACCACGTTATGTCCGTCGGGTCCCATTGCAGACCGTATGTGATATGTGATATGATGTTTGATGATATGATAATCCGATACGATATGATATATGATGGCGTGATGTGATGTATGATTATGATTATGATTATATATTATATATGGATCGGGCCGTACGTTCCTCGGCATTATTATATGATATATGGATCGGGCCGTACGTTCCTCGGCACTATTATTTATTTATGGATCGGGCCGTACGTTCCTCGGCATTCGGTTAATGTCGGCTTATATGATATGTTTGATTTTTCGTATATACGAGACATAAATGTTTTTTTCAAAAATAAAGCTAAGCATTTTGGGCATTATGATTATCCTATTTGCTCTCCCTTATGTATGATTTGTATTTCGAATATAAGTACTATGGTATTTGGGTTATTATGCTCACTTTCGTACACGACTTCGATTATGATTTCGCCTTTTTACGTATTTTTCGCTTTGCATACTCGATACATATTCCGTGCGACCCCCTTTCTTCGGGGGCTTTCGTTTCGCCGCGCGGTACCCACGGATGAGTAGATGATGTTAGAGGAGATGTCCATGGATTGGCGAGCTCCATTTCCTCCGAGTGCTTTGCCGAGTCGAGTGCGTTTGTGTGGTATACGAGATGTTGGTAGAGACTTTGCGAACAGTGTCGTGTGTGTGATATGTCGGTTTGTAATCGGCTATGTAGCCGATGTATTATTATTATGCATTATGTTCGCATTTGTTGTGACTACGATTTTATTTGATTTGAAAAAAGACGAAAAGAATGTTGTTCTTTGAAAATTTTCACCATGTGCTTATGTTATGTTTTGTGGGCCCAGTATGGTTATGAGTATTATGAGAGTCGGCGGGTTCGCTCGGCCTTAAGTAAGGGTCGGGTGCCCATCATGCCCTATTGGAAATTAGGGTGTGACAAATTGGTATCGGAAGCGAGTTCGTCCTAGGGGTTGTCTCGCAAAGTCGTGTCCAGTAGAGTCTTGTTTATGGTGTGTAGCGCGCCACACTTATAAACAGGAGGCTACGGGGCATTTAGGGTGGTTACTCTTCTTTCACATCTGAGATCGTGCCATAGAGCTAAGTCATAGGAGATGGGACTCCTTACCCTGATTTGTGATTGCAGCTGAAGAATGACACTGATAGAAGAAAGTGATTGATGATGTTGGAAGTCACAAAGTACGCAGGTAAGTAAAGGTATGAAAGATATATGTTGGGAAAGATATTGAAGTTGCGATTGAAATACAAGTTGAAAACTAAAGGGGGAAAGTAAACAAGAAAGTGTAACAGGTGCTGTTTGTGTTGGGCATAATTTTTGTACTGTTGATGATATTGGGAGCCCTGTGTGGCTATATGATATGATATATATATATATATATATATATATATATATATATATATATATATTGTGAGGCATTGTTGGTATTTCCTGCGTACAGGTTTTGAGATAGTAAGAAATATAGAGGAAACTCTGCCGAAATTTTTCCAGAAAACAAAAGAGGAGAGTGAGATATAGGTTTGTAATACGACGTGAAAGGTCGTGCCGATAGTAATGATAAGATTTGACTAAGCCACGAGTACGGCGGATATCGAGAAAGAAGTAATAGTATGAGTAAGACAAGAGTAAGGAGGGCTAAAATAGTAATTGTGTTATGAGGGCGTGTTGAAATCAAAGGTCTCAACTTACTCCGCATTATGTGTTGAAGGTTATGTGGTGAGGTGGACGCGATCATACTAGCGAGTACCGCATCATATTTCATCGAAATCCAAAGTTAAGCGTCTTTGGAGTGAGAGCAATTTTAGGATGGGTGACCCCCCGGGAAGTTTTTACGAAAATTTTACAAATTCGGACGCAAGAGGCAAATGAGAAGCTAGAGTGGCCTAAGGGAAATTAGAGTGTGTGGCGTGGCGAAAACCTTACGAGGTCGCGTAGAACGGGGTGAATTAGACCGGCGAAGAGAAAGGAAGTGCATCACGACTCTAGTATTGAGGTGAGTTTGAGTAGCGTTTGGGAATATTTGGTGAACGAGATTGCGTGCTATGGTAATAAAGGAAACCCCTCCGAGATCCTTAAGACCCCATACGACTAGTTGAACATTCGAGGACGAATGTTCTAAAGGGGGAAAGGATGTTATACCCCGTACTTTGGACGTTGGAATATTCTAAGTTGGTTGCGACAAGTTATGGACAAGACTTTTAATTTTCGGTTTTGTTGATTTTTTTGTTTTAATGCGCAAGTTGCATAATTGGAATAAGGGTAAAATTGGAATAAGAAAAAATTTGGGGTTAAAAGTGAATTATGGAGAGTTGAGCATTTCATGAAAATTTGGGGCTAGAAGTGAAATTATGGAAACTTAAATTCATGAAAATGGCCATATGTGGCCATGTGTGAGATGTGGGCCATAGGGCCACTTGTGCAAATTATATATGGAGCATAAGATGACTAACTTAAGTCATCTTCATCATTTTCATCTCCTAGAAACTTCAAGAAAAATGGAGAAAAAAAAAAGGAGAAAAACGGCCAAGAAAAAAAAATGAAGACCAAAAATCTTGAGCAAAAAAAATATTTTCTTCTAGCTTTCCTACTAATTGAAGGGCCCTCGTCAACATGGAGTGGTTGTTGGAACAAGAAAATCGTTCGTTGTTGCGATTCATCAACCTTAGCCGAGGGTGAAGTCAATGGAAAAGGTGAGGTTTCATCTTCCTTACATGTTTTATGGATGATTTGTGCATGTTGTGATATGTAGAAGTGAATGAAATACATGAAGGTATGATGTTGAAGTTGTAACCGTGAGTTGTAGTTTGGCCGTGTGTAGGTGTGTGTTGTATGGAGTGATGAATTAATTGTATTCAACATGTTTGTGTGTTGTTGTAATGTGTAGAAAATGAATGAAAATCATGGAATTGATGTATGTTGGTGTTGGCCGAATAGGGGCTGTTTTTGGTAGCTTATAGCGAAGTGATTTTACTTAGTATTTTGGTTGTTGTTGTCATGGATTATGTAATGAGAATGAAGGTATTGAATGGTTCAAGTTGAAGTTGTAATTGTTGTGTGTGTGGCCGTGTACATGCTATGGTTGGTGTAGAAGTGAAGAAGTAAGTTTATTTAGCATGTTTAGATTGTTGTTGTTGTGGATTTATGATGAACAAAATGAAGAATTAATGCATTAAGTTGAAGGTAAAGTTGTATATGGGCTGTTTTGGAAGTCAATGTAATCTTAATATAGTTTCTTGTAATTATGAGATTAATGTTGTTAAAGTATGGATTGTTAGTATGGTTTATGAATTTGGAAGAAAGAAGAATGTGTTTGGTGTTGTTCTCGGGTTTGGAGACAATTTCGGGTGAGTTGGGATATGGTTTTGGTTGTTTGGAAAATTGTGTGAAATGTTTAAAGCGTTCTTGAATATTGTCTATTGGTTTTGGATTAGTAATCGAACGTATAAACGTTGATATTGGTTTGAATGTAAGTGATTGAAGTAAGTATGTCGGAATATTATGAATGTTGTGAAGTTATGTAAAAAGAGCTATTAATGTTAGAATGCAATGTGAATTGATTATTGATGTGGTAGTTTGGTTGTTGGTGTTGTTGTTATTGAATTTGGCCGAGTTGAAATCTCGGGGTTGGTGTATTTACAGGGGAAATGCTGCCGAAATTTCTGTAGAATTTGATGTTCGTTTGGAATTGAATTCCTAAATGTCTTCAACTAATGTTCGATATCTATTGACATCATGTAGACCTTGGAGAGCCGAGATTTGAGTTGGGTTAGCTTAGGAGCGACCGAGGTATGTAAAGCTTACCTTTCCTTCTTTTGGCATGTCTTAGATATGGCTAAGTTATGATATGTTATGAGCTTCGGGGGTAATCCTATTCTTAAAATCCGAGTATGTTTACGATGCTTACTTGCTTCTTGTTGGCATCCTTATATGGGTTATATGTCTTTGATACGATTGGATTTGAAATGCTATGTATATGGTTTGTTCCGAAAGGATCTTATGTTTAAAAATGTCCATAACTTTCATGGACGAACCGATTTCTTTGATAAGTTCGCAAACGATTCTTATTTGGTTCTTGATATTCGTATTCTTAATGCGGTCGAATCATGATCTTATGTCTTTTGTGTGATTAAATTTCTAAGGTTTTCAAAAGAGATTGTTTTCAAAAGAGATTTGTTTTCAAAAAAAGAGTTTTGTTCCTAAACGATTCCGAAACTACGAACGCCCGTAACTTTCAAGAAAGGGCTCGGATCGCCTTGATATTTTCGCAAATGACTTCATGACGAGTAAGGACTTTAATTTTCATAGGCGGGCCCGGATTGGGTTGACGCCCGTCCGTGGTCCCGCGACATTTCTATGTTTGGTTCTAATGACCTATTTTTTGAAAGATTTTAATATGACCACCTTCCGACCCCTGAGTATGATTATTTATTTATCCGGTAAGTCCGAAATGAGGATTTTTATGCATGTGATTTGGACACGTGGTTATGATTTCTGAAGTTCGGTTTGATATATTCCGAGTGACAATCGGAGGAAATTTGATTTGACTATTATCTTGGTTTTGAAATAATAGTTCGCTTTGGTTATTCTGTTGAATTTGTCATAAAGATTTGTATGCATATGGCTACTTACGATTCTGCTCGTGCGTTTTGTTGTTACATCCTTCACCGGATCCCGGCCGGTTATTATTATGCGTGCAATCCGACATGTGATTCGAAGTATGATGTGATTTCAAAGTATGATGTGATATTACCGGGGTTCTTGGCCGCGCGTATGTGATATATGATATTGCCCGCCGGACATTTGATCGCGGTATCGCGACATTGATATGATATATGATGTCGTGTTTCGGAGATGTTCGGAGATATAAAACTTCCGAAGTATGATGTGTTGTGGCGTCCGGATGGAGTGGCGACCACGTTACGTCCGCGGTCCCATTGCGGACCGTGTGTGATATGTGATGATTTGATGATATGATATGTGATGATCTGATGATACAATATGATATGTGATATGATATGTGATAATATGATGTTTATGATTATATGATATATGGATCGGGCCGTACGTTCGTTCCTCGGCATTAATATGATATATGGATCGGGTCGTACGTTCCTCGGCAATAATATGTTATATATGGATCGGGCCGTACGTTCCTCGGCATTCGGTTAATGTCGGCTTCATATGATATGTTTGATTTTCCGTATATACGAGACGAAAATGTTTTTTTAAAGAAAGCGAAGCATTTTGACATTATGATTATCCTATTTTGCCTCACCGAACCCCTTATGTATGATTTGTATGTCGATGTAAGAACTTTGGTATTCGGGTTATTATGCTCACTTTACGTACACCCGACTTCGATTATGATTTCGCCTTCGTATTTTCGCTTTGCATACTCGGTACATATTCCGTACGACCCCTTTCTTTCGGGGCCGCGCTTCATGCCGCGCGGTACCTACGGATGAGTAGATGATGTTAGCGAGGAGATGTTCCGGCCGGATTGGCGAGCTCCGTTTCCTCCGGAGTGTTGCCGAGTCCGAGTGCGTTTGTGTGGCATCGAGATGTTGGTAGAGACTTTGCGAACGGTGTCGTGTGTGTGATATGTCGGTTTGTAATCGGCTATGTAAGCCGATGTATTATTATTATGCATTATATTCTGATTTGTTGTGACTACGGATTTTATTTGACTTGAAAAGATGAAAGGCATGTATGTTTTCGAAAAATTTTCACCATATGCTTGTGTTATGTTTTGTGGGCCCAATATGGTTATGAGTATTATGAGAGTACGGGGTTCGCTCGGCCCTAGGTAAGGGTCGGGTGCCCATCACACCCTATCGGATTAAGGGTGTGACAATGCTTAACCCTATTCCCGACTAAGGCATGCCAAAGAAGGAAGGGTTGCGCTTTTTATACCTTGATCGCTCGCATAGCGCTAATCCAAACTCAAGCTAACTCCAACCTACGTCTCGGGCTGCCCAAGGTCTACAAATAAATCATAATATGCCAAACATTAACTATACACATTTGGGCATTTAATTCCAAATTAGCCCTTAATTCTACGAAATTTGGGCGGCATTTCCTGTAAATACACACGGCCAGAAATTTACCTCGGCAGAATCAACCAACAACAACAACCAACCTAGCAACATCAATAATCAATCCGAAAGGCAACATAACATTAATAACCCTCTTTTACATCATTCAACAACATTCATTATTTCAATTCAACGGCTTACATTCAAGCCAACATTATCGCTCATACACATTCCAATACCAACCCAGAGCCCATACCAACAACGATGCAGAACATTTTAAACAATTAAATACAATATTTCCAACAATCCAACAAAGGCTCAATTTGCCAAAGCAGGTCCCCAAACCCGAGAACAATATCCATAACACATTCCTCACTTCCAAATCATGATTTGCACCAACAATCCACATCTAACAATGTCATTCTCTTAAATACACAAATTACATTAAAAGCATAATAGTCTCCAATTCATCCCACAACATGTCACGACCCAACCCCGTAGGTCGTGACTAGTGCCCGAGCTAGGCACTCGTACCCTTTACTAATCATAACCTGCTTATAGCAACTTATTAGGAACTTATATATATATAAAACAACACGGTGACGCACATACATACCTACACATATATATGTATCATACATATAATCTGAGAATGTACAGAACGCAAACATAACTGAACAGTGCTACCCACAACCCACGTACATGTCTACAGGCCTCTAAGAGTAATAACAGAATCATATGACGGGACAGGGCCCCGCCGTACCCAGAATAAGCATACGCAAATATATACATAACAGAAGAAGTGTACCAAATGTGGAGCTCACAGGATAAGGAGCACTCCCAGAAATAGACGAACGGGGCCCCTAAGGCGGCGGCTCACCTAAACGAGTACACCGACACTGCCGCGGCATGAAACGCGACCCTCGAAGAAGGGGGGTCGGTACGGAATATGTGCGGAGTATGTAAAAGCGAGAAATACATTAAAAAACGGAATCATAAGGAATGAGGATTAGAAACAAGTATGGGGCAGGAAAACCATAACTTGCCTTTGAAACAACATCATGTATATACATATGCCGGTAAGCAAAAACATATCATAATCATGCCAATATATCATCGTACATATGTACGAGTGCCGGCCTACGGTGAGGGACTCGGTAAATAAAGTCATCATATGCGTGTCAATTATCAAGAATCATATACGAAAGTACGAACGGATATAATAATCGAGAATGTCGGAATGCTTACTCTGCGAACATAAATCGAGAGATGTCAAACACATATATCATATACGGTCCACAATGGGACCCGGCGGACGGAACGTGGTCGCCCCTCTTGCATTGGGCGCCACAACTACATCATACTTCGGAGAGTTTTGCATGTCTCCAGAACACATCCTCACGTACCATATCATAAGTCGGGATCATATCATATTTCGGAACTCGTAATACTTCGGATCATATCATATATCAAAACTCGTCATGCTTCGGAATATAATAAATGCGCACGATACATACCGGCCGGGACTCGGCGAAGGAATTAACAATAATGTGCACGAGCAGAATCGTAGGAATCATATGCAATGTAAAACATTTACAAATCATATACAACATAAACATTTACAAAGACTTAATAATTTAACCAGAACGAACCATTATCTACAAATTAGGATCATAGTCCAATCAAATTTTCTTCCGAATGTCACTCGGGAATATATCAAACCGAACTTTGAAAATAATAACTACATATCGGAATCATAAGCGTATCAATCCTCATTTTAGACTCGGTAAATACGTAAGTAATCATATTCGGGTGTTAAGATAACAAACATGCTAAGTCCTTTACAAAAACGTTAAAACTTTACAAAGAAAGTCTCAAGGGCCCACGGACGAGCATCAACCCCGCCCGAGCCCGCCTATGAAAGTTGGGGAATATTATACCTTATGGAATCACCAATGAAGGTTTCGGGGCGATCAGAGGCTCGTCTACGAAAGTTACGGGATTCGTAGTTACGAAACCCTTTAAGGACACAATTCTTTATAAAACATTTTAAAACTCATCATATCAAAACATAAGAACTTTGGATTGTCTACATTAGGAGAATTTAACTTTAAGAAGCGAAGAAGAAACACATATAAGCTCGGATCTTAGAGTGGAGTTCCAAGAGGCTCGTATGATATTCACCTTACGTCTAGGACATGCCAAAGAAAGAAAGGGTGACTTTACATACCTCGTTAAACTCTCCAAGCTACTCCGATATCACGTCGTGGACTTCCCAAGATCTACAATACGTCATTAAATATCAAACGTTAGCTCAAGGCACTTAGGAACCCGATTCCAACAACCACCAAATTCTACGAAATTTGGGCAGCATTTCCCACTGTAAATACACCAACCCGAGATTCAACTCGGCCAGAATTCAACAACAACAACACCCCGACAACCAAACTACAACATCAATAATCAATTCAAAAATGCATTTTTAACATTAGTAGCTCTTTTACATAATTCAACAACTTTTATAATATTCCAATATACTCGCTTGACTACTACACATACAAACCAATATCAGACTTATACATTCGATTACTAATCCAAAACCATTCAAACAATATTCAAGAATGCTTTAAACAATTCACACAATTTTCCAAACAATCCAACCCAGCTTCCACCTTACCAGAAATCTCTCCCCAACTCAACATAACAACTCTAACACCTTTCTTTGTTCTAGAACTCATGAACAACACCAACAATCTACACTTTAACAATGCCATTACCATAAATATAAAATCCATATAAGAATTACATTAACTTCCAAATCAGCCCACAACCATTACAACTTCAATTTGATTCATGAAACTTCCATTATTATCATAGAATCCATAAAACCAACAACCCCAAAATACCACATAAAATTTATTCATTCCTTAACATACAAAACCACCCATTTTTGGCCAATTCAACATACAACTTCCATGATTTTTCATCTATTTCCATACACTACAACAACACCCCAAACATGCTAATTAACATTAATCCATTACCACACAACATACACATATACACGGCCACACACACTCACACACGGCTACACTTCCACTTCCATATTTTCATGATTTTCATTCATTCCCACACTTAACACCATACATAAACCATGCACAACATATAAAAACAAGGTTAAAACTTACCTTTTTCTTCAACTTTACAACTTGCTTAAGGTGGTGAAAGAAGAAAACAAATAGTCTCTTGCTTCCAACAACCCTTACACGTTAATGAGGACCCTTCAATTAGTAGGTTTACTTGAAGTAACAACTTTTTTTGATGGAGATTCTTGGTCTCCAAATTTCCATGGAGTGGCCGAATGGCCCCTTTGTTGGTGCTCTTCAAAATTCTTGAATGTTCTTGATTTTTCTTAAAGATGAAAGTGGTGAAATAAGATGACTTAGTCATCTTTTTATTTCACATAATAGCCAACCATGTGGCCATGGCCCACACATGCCACGTAGCCGACCTAGCCTTATTTCTCTTTTCTTTCCTTTTTTTTTGCATTTTCATGAACTAATTACTTTTCCAAAAAAATAGAATACTTTCCAAAAATAGCTTTTGACCCCAAATGTTTCCTTAATATTCCATACCACCTTATCATGCACACTTACATCTTAAAACACAATTGTGGTTGAAATCTCGACTTCGTATCCCGGAATGGCTTTGTACTTAACTTATCAAGGTTGACTTGGATTATCCCGACGTACGAAATACGGGATATAACACAACACTTACGATATCAATTTGAGTCATTAAACTCTTATCGCCAACATAGAATTCATAACGACGACAACTAAAACATTAAGTAGAATTTATCCATTCATTGCCATATAATATGACCCATTTCGGCCAACACTACATATATACATATTGATGATTCTCATCCATTTCTTCACTCTACAACATTCAAAACATGCTAACTAAACTTCAATTCATTGCTTGACACAACACAACACACACACACACCTACACGGCTATACACTACACACACAACCTCAACTCCAACATGCCATATCTCATGATTTTCATCCATTTTAACATACTACAACATGCATAAAACCTTTATAACACATAAAACAAGATCAAATCTTACCTTTCTTCTTCAACTTCACAAATAGGCTAGGGTTTGCGATCTACAAAACGGATGGTTTGATGACCCAAACAACACTTCCGTTACTTAGGGACCTCCAATTAGTGGATTTGCATCAAAGAAATATTTTCGGATGACTAATTTTTGGTCTTGAAAATTAAGGTTCTTGGCCGAATGGTAGTGGGAGTTGTTCTTCAACTTCTTGATTTTTCTAAGTGTATGGAAATGAGGGGAAAATGACTTAATGATCATCTTTTAGCTTCCACTCAAATTGCACAAGTGTCCATGGCCCACACACGTGTATTGGACGATTAAAATTGTCCACAAAGTGTGTGTGGACCAATTCAAGCCACATGGCCAACATGGCCAATTTTCATGAATTTCAAACTTCCAAATATTCCACTTTTGGTCCCAAATTTTCCTAAATATTCCATGCCAACAAATTCATGAACAAATTATATCTCAAAACAAAATCGAAGGTCAAAAGTTTCGACTTCGTATCCCGGAATGGTTTTGTCCCTAACTTATCATAGTTAATCCGAATTGTCCCAATGAACAAAATACAGGATATAACACCTCCAGCAGTGTGGGACGAGTTTTTGGGGGCCTTTCTTGGCCACTTTCTGCCTCCAGAGATGCGGCGAGCCAGAGTTGATAGACTCTTTAATTTGAGGCAGGATGGCAGGAGTGTTCGGGAGTATAGCCTAGAGTTTGACTCATTGGCTAGGTACGCCCCCGCTATTATGGGCGATATGGACGATAGGATGCGTCGATATGTGATGGGGGGTGGATCGATGTTTGGTTGATAGTTGCACGATAATGGCTTCTCGGCCGGTATGGATATTGCTCGGGTGCGGAGCCTACGCGCGGGGGATGGAGGATCGGCACGAGAGGGCATCGGCCGATGCGAAGTTATGACGAGGAGCCAGCCCGAAGGGGCTAGATCGGTACAGTTGATACGGGAGTCCGAGGGCAGAAGGCCTCGGCGATATGGTGATATCCGCTTCTCGGCCGGCCCGGAGGCACCTCCCGCGATTTTTGGGCGGGGAGATTGGATAGCATAGGGTATTCGGGGAGCGGTCGGAGCTCCCGAGGGCCTCGGGTTCACGGATGCACGGGAGTTCGGAGGACGGAGACCATCTATGCCTTAGTGCTCGGTGCGGTGGCGTCGTCGGGGAATGCCGTCGCGCACGGGTCACATGTTTACTTACGGCGTCAAGGCCGTGTTGTGAGGTGTCGGTATGGGATGATGCGAGTGGTGCGGATCGGCCCTCTTGGGTCGATTCTTTGGTTCATCCTCTTCGACGGCTATGCGCCACATGAACGAGATCTGCCGGCACCGACGAGTCGTGGTAGGCGAAGTGGTGGAAGTTCCGGTTCTAGCGGTCCTTCGAACCGCTTGCTATGCGTTGTCCGGTGGCGGATCGGGGAAAACCACGGATGCGATTCTGGTATATGAATCCTTATTGGAATTTATATTTTTATGTATGTGTATTTGTTGTATGAATGTTACTTAATAGCGGCAGTAGAAGTTCGAGGAGAAATTTGATAACCAAATATTTTTAAGTAACGACGATTAAGGTGTGTCCATCACCATTGGGGATCTGGATGTCTAGGACGGGAAGCAGTTAGATCCATAGGTGGAAAAAATAGTTGAATGTTTGGGATTGAAAGAGGGCTAAAACAGTAATTGTGTTATGAGAGCGTTCGGAGATCTGTTAAAACTTCAACTTACCCCGGATTATGTGATGAAGGTCGTGCGGTGAGTTTGACGTTATCATACTAGCATTAAAACGCCATATTTTAACGAAAATTTCGAGGTTAAGCGTGCTGGGGTGAAAGAAATCTTAGGATGGGTGAACCCTTGGGAAGTCTACTAAAATCCTACAAAGTTAGACACAGGAGAGCCAAATGGGAAGTTAGAGTAGTATAAGGGAGTAGAATATACGGAATAAGGCGGAAACCTTAAGAGGTCGCGTAGGCGGGAGCGGACTTAAATTGGGGAAAGGAAAAATACATCACGGCTTTAGAATTAGGGCGAGTGTGAATAGTGTTTAGGAATGTTGTGTAAGCAAGATAGTGGCAATTATGTCTACATAGGTATGCACACGGTATCCCATATGTGGCTATAGCAACGGATATGTGTATTCCGGTAACTAATGTGGCAGTATGCGGAAGGCATTAATCGGACAGGGTAGCGAAGTTCAAGTCGAAAGAAAGGAAAATAAATGGCAAAGATGTCACAGGGCAAACTGATGCCGTTTTTACTATGGGATAAGCTTGGAAAGTACTAACCCAATGATATCTGGAAAGGAAAGAAAGTGAGTAGACGGACGGCACGGGGACCAGAATGTCGGAATAAAAGTGAGATTGGAGAATGCGGACATAGGGCAAAGTATAATAGGGTAATAGTATAAGTACACCCCTTAAAGGGGGAAGCAGGTGTGAGAGATGTAAGTGTGAGAGGGAGACAATCAACATTACAATATATTTGATACGGATGCTCGGGTTACAGGTAAGATTCCTTGCCGAGACAAGTTAGTAAGATCCAAAAGCCAGCAAAAAGGGGTAGAAGCTAGGATGGTAAGTAAGATAGTGCTGAGAATTAATTGGGGAGGCTTTGAATGATATGACATTGAAAGTGGAGGTTTAAAAGAGAAAATGGCAGTAAAACGATAATGAGTAGCTTACAAAGACGTTGTGAAAGGTAACACTACGGTGCTGGATTAGAGGCTAAGATGAGATATACTTCATACAAGTCTTATAAGAGCAGTATATTACCTGTGAATAATTATATGCTAGGGATAAGACCAAGCGAATAGTGAATGAGAAAAGTTTGGATTCGGTAATAACAATATGGTGGTGATATTCGGGTGCATTAAAGAAAGATGTAAAGATGGGTTGAGCTAAATTACTAAGATAGAACTAGTACTGGAGGCAATAGGACATAGCTATGGTCGAACCAAAGGTTTATTCGAATGTCGAAAATTTGTAAGAGAGGGGAAAAGAAAGGCAAAGTAAAACATAAGGATTGGTGAAGTCACGCCAAGGCATTTTGGGCTAAATTGAGCACCTTCGCATACTCTTGTAAAGATTACAACATAATGTGTGACCGGGAAGTCGAGAGCAAAATCTGAACAAAGGGACGATAGAAGAGTTCGAGTTAAAAATAAAGAGATGACTTGAGAAGCTAAAGAGGGGATGAGGAAGAAATATAATCGGTAGATGAGATTGCATGCTATAGCAACAAAGGAACCCCACCCTGAGATCCTTATAAGACCTTATGAGACTAGTTGAACATTCGAGGATGAATGTTCTTGTCACGACAACACCCGTGGCGTGACTAGTGCCGTGGTACCCGTACGGACGGAATTAGCCATAATCGGCGTACGGACGGATTGGACATATGCGAGGTCGGTCATCGGACCATAGGCGGCATAATCGAGATCTTATACACAAAAGTGAACCGTACCGCCCCCCGAAAATATGTCACAAATACATATATACATATCGATTTGTCGACCAAATGATATCACATATAAGCCGGCAAGGTTATCAAAATACGGGGGACGTCCCAAGCAAAAATCACACGGACATGAGCGACACGGTGACTACCCGTACACGCACATATGTGTCTCTGGACCTGCGAGTAATAATAAATCATATGACGGGACGGGGGGCCGCCGTGCCGTGAATAACATATGCACATACGTATGATAACGGGATCAAAGTATAGGCTCCAGAACAAGGGAGCGCTCGAGAACGGTCGAGCCGAGGGTCTGAGCCCCGGTGGATCACCCAAATAAGTATCCATACCGCGTATGACATCAAACGCGGCCAAGAAAGGGGTCGATGCGAATAATGTCTTGAGTATGCAAAGCGTAGGATATAGTAAACGGGATCATAATCAAAACCGGAAGTACGGAAAGTAAGTACGTACCCCGAGAATATAAAGATGCTTACTCGGCCCAAAAAAATAAATCATGCATGGGGCCCCTTTTGAATATGGTCGCCGCCGGGCGTTGGCGCAAAACCTTAAACGCACCGGAAGGGTTTTATATCTCGGCCCAA